>NW_023405366.1:0-33082 GCF_013141755.1 Anopheles stephensi | reverse complement strand
CCAAAGAACAAAAAGGGTTTGTGGGAATTAGAATAATTTATAATCTTGCATGCATTTGAACTACAGGATTTAATATTACAATTTTCGAGCATGCATTTAAATTTCACGAATTAAACAGTAGACAATTAAGGATAAGATTAGGACTACTCGACTGTTATACACTTACACGAACTACTCGAATTACATGTAAATCATTATGGACAAACGAATACACAGTTGCAAACCGACCAGCGATACGAGTGCACACAGTCTCACTTCAATCCTCAAAATATATCACAACCACCCCCTTTCGTGAACATTTTCACATTGTTGGTCCTTCGAACCGGATCGTGATATACGGAGAGGAAGTTTCATTCTGCAACCAAGAGTGGAACTCGGTATACGGAAATTGTGCAAGTCATTACGTGACAAATTCGCCATCGCATTCGGCCCCGCGTCAAGGGCAACGGTCGGTTACACTCCACCATTTCGAATTTCGCGCCAACGAGTTGTTCGTTACCGTCGTGTGATATTCGTGTGATATTTTCGAGAAGCAATGGATAAGAAAATCAAGGCAGTGCAGTTGAAGAAAAGGATTGCTGTGGAAAGCATTAAATCCATGGAGCGGTTCCAGACGGATTTCCAACCCAACGACGCCCAACAGATTCCGGAGGTGTTAGAGAATTTGGAATCGCATCAGGCAGGGTTCTTCGCCGCTATTTCTAAACTGGAGGAACTCGACGAAAGTGATGCAACAATCGAAGCGTGCATTATGGAGAGAATCCACTTCGAGGAACGTTGCAGGAAGCTGAAATCATTTTTACGTGCAAATCAACCCAAGGAAGAAGGAGCGGTCAACGATACGACAGGTTTGGCTTCGTCGACACTCGCTTTTGGTCGACCGCACGCACCAAACCTACGCTTACCCAAAATCGAGCTTCCAACGTTCGATGGAGATCATACGAAATGGCTGTCGTTCCGCGATCGCTTCCTTGCTATGATCGACGCTTCGCCTGAGCTTCCGTCCATCGCAAAACTGCAGTACTTACTTTCATCGCTAAAAGGAGAGGCTGCACTACCCTTCGAGCACACACCTCTAACGGAAGACAATTACGCAATCACATGGGCTGCTCTGCTTAAACGGTACGACAACTCGCGTCTACTAATCCGTGAGTATTATCGGAAAATGCACTATCTCCCCGGAGTGCATTCGGTGTGCGTGGATAAGCTTTCCCACTTGGTGGATGAATTCACGCGCTTCGTGAACGGATTAGTGAAGTTAAAGGAACCGGTAGATTCGTGGGATACACCGCTGTCGAATATGCTGCTTATGAAGTTAGATCGGGAAACGCTGTTGGCTTGGGAAAAGCATTCGGTACACTTCACGCGGGACAAATACAAGGATGTGATCGAGTTTGTTCAAGATCGGATCCAAATCTTGAAATCGACCAACACTTTCGTGATGGATCAAAGCGCTGGTGGTACCAAGGTGGCCGGCAACAGTCGGCAGCCAGTGCAACGACGGTTCATCGCGTATGCAGCTACTTCTCGCCGGCTCCTGTTCCTTCGTCTGCCCTCATCCAACCGCCAAAGTGTCCACTGGAGTGTTCCGAAGGTCACACTTTGCGCAACTGCCCAGTGTTCACAGGTAAAGAAGTTCAGCAACGACGAGACATTGTTGCAACGAATCGACTGTGCTGGAATTGTTTGAGCAGCAATCATCAGGTGAGGGAGTGTAAATCGGAATTTTCGTGTCGCATATGTCGGGAGCGTCATCACAGCTTATTGCATCACACTCCACGCTACACTCCTCCCACAACGGTTACAATGTCTGCTCAAACGGATGACGACAATGTGTTCCTTGCAACGGCAAACATCCAAATCAAGGATGACTACGGCAACATCCACGAAGCAAGGGCTTTATTGGATTCGGGTTCCACATCGAATTTCATCGCGGAAGACCTAGCTCGAAGGCTGTTGACCAGTCGCAAAAGGGTCAACGTCGCTGTTTCGGGCATCGGCAATTCGGTACAGCTGGTCAAGGGTTCGATCGTCGCCACCGTTCACTCCAAGACACAATCCTTCTCAACGGAAATGGCGTTCCTGGTTCTGGACACGCCATGTACAAACATTCCTACTTCACCAACGGACATCTCTTCATGGGAAATGCCGGATGTGGCATTGGCGGACAGCACCTTTAATCATCCGGGGCAAGTCGATATCGTCATCGGAGGCGATACGTTCTGGGAGCTGCACACCGGTCGCAAGCGCTCTATTGGCAGAGGCAAGCCGTGGCTGATTGAAACCCGTTTCGGTTGGGTTGTCAGCGGCATCTCTCATCATATATCAGCCGGTCCGCGGCTGTGTCATCTTTCTGCACACGATGCCACATTGGAGGAGATCCTGCATCGATTCTGGGAGAGCGAAACCATAGCCGAGGATCCTGTGCTATCGGTCGAGGAGAATGCTTGCGAAAAGCATTTCGCTGCAACAACTGTTCGCACTACAAGTGGAAGGTATGTCGTTCGTTTGCCTTTTAACCCCAATCCTAATGTCGTTTTAGGAGAGTCGAAACAAATAGCTGATCGTAGATTGCGTAGTATGGAACGGCGGTTGAACAGTAATCCTACAATGAAAAAGGAGTATGCCAAATTCATGAGAGAATACGAACAGTTGGGGCATATGAAACGACTTACCAGTCCTGCAGATGATTCGATAGATCACTATTACCTTCCACACCATGCCGTTGTTAAAGAGTCGAGCACAACCACGAAGGTTCGCGTCGTGTTCGATGCATCGTGCAAAACGTCGAGTGGTTACTCGTTGAACGACAAACTCATGGTGGGACCAGTCGTTCAAGAAGATCTCCTATCGATCATCCTTCGGTTCCGTTCTCGTGCCATCGCATTGTCTGCCGACGTAGAGAAGATGTATCGGCAATTTACACAGGTGCCCGATGATTGTAGAATTGCGCATCCGGGTACAGAGAAGATCCTGCGGAACCCATCTCAAACCTTTGAACTACAGACGGTTACGTACGGCACGCATCAGCTCCTTTTCTAGCTACAAGACCTTGAAACAAGCTGCTATTGAACAAGGAAGAGTTACCCGCTGCAGTGAACGCTGTCCTAAACGACTTCTACGTTGATGATTATGTAACGGTACCGATGATATCTATGAAGCGATTGAAATGCAGAAGCAGATATCAGGCATGTTAAATCAGCGGGTTCACACTGAAGAAATGGGCTTCCTAAAACCGCACCGAAGCTTGCAAACCGTGCCGTCTGAAAGTGTAGCAGTTCAACTAACGCATGAATGGAAGATTCGAAGCAGGTTCCACGTTAGGTATCATGTGGGAACCAGCTGCTGACACTCTACGTTTTTCGGATCGATATACCACCTACACCATCCCGCATGACAAAAGGCTAGTTTTGTCATACATAGCTAAAATATTCGATCCCCTCGGGTTGCTGGGTCCAACGATCATCATCGCCAAAATGTTCATGCAGCAACTGTGGGCTCTAAAGCAGAACGGAAGATCGTGGGATTGGGAACAGCGAGCTACCATCGCACCTACAGCAAGAATGGTTGAACTTCCACTCTACCTTATCCTCACTGCGCAACCTGAGAATACCACGGTACATAGCTCAACGCACGGCCACAAGTCTGCAAATACACATCTTGCTGACGCAATCACAACTAGCATACGGCGCTTGTTGTTACATCCGCGCTGAAGGCTTGGAAGGAGTCACCGTACAGCTGCTAACAGCCAAGTCGAAAGTCGTCGCATTATCTAACTCACACTCTATAGCTAGTTGGAATTATGTGCAGCGCGATTGGCCACACTCCTACACGAGAAGGTGATTAATTCACTGAAGGTTTCTGCTACTACAATCTGTTGGACCGACTCAATGACGTTACTTCACTGGTTGAACTCCGTACCAAATCGCTGGAAGCCGTTCGTAGCCAACAGGGTGGCTAAAATCCAGCAAACTTCCGGCATACAGTGCTGGAAGCATGTTCCAGGCACCGACAATCCAGCAGACGACATCTCGCGTGGCTTAACACCAGAGAAACTATTGGCATGTGAACGCTGGTGGCACGGGCCACATTGGTTAGCACGCAACGCTGAAGATTGGCCACAAAACACTTCACCACCAAACGAGGCTGAGAGCGCAGAGGAGGAGAGGTTAACTTCACCACGGGTTGCAACAACATCTACAATCTGCGAATTTCGGAACAGGTTGTTTTCCCGAATTTCGGCTTACCACACACTGCAAAGGGTTGTTGCATACGGCTTGCGCTTTATTCATAACGCGAAGCTTCACAAGGGAAATACGGCACATTCAAAACACATACCACCTCTCACTACGGACGAACTCAAGGCGGCAGAACTCAAACTGTGTTACCTATCACACGAGACACTTTCTTCGAGGAGATACAAGCCCTACAGAAGGGCAAAGAGATTCCAAAGAACTCCAAAACTGAAGTGGATCTCACCCTTCATCGACATCGACGGGATCCTGCGCATCGGTGGCCGGCTCACTAACGCACAACTAACAGAAGCAGAAAAAACACCCGGTCATCTTATCTTCAAAGCACCCACTTGCCGCACTACTAGCTGTTTCGATTCACTTGCAAAAGTTGCATGCTGCACCACAATTGCTGCTATCTACTCTGCGCCAAAGATTTTGGATTATTGGTGGTCGCAATTTGTGCAAATCCGTGTAACCACACTTGCCACGCGTGTTTTAAGGTAAACCAACACTCATCAAACAAACTATCGCCGATCTGCCAACATCACGCGTCACACCAACAAGGCCATTCTCGGTATGCGGAGGGATTACTGCGGGCCAATCTACCTAAACCAACCATCCGCAACAGAAGTCCGATCAAAGCATACATCGCTATTTTTGTATGTTTTTCAACACGAGCGGTACACATCGACTGGTTGGCGATTTAACCTCAACAGCATTCATAAATGCACTTCGTCGTTTGGTTGCACCGCCGCGGTCAAATCAGGGAACTCACTCCGACAATGCAACCACATTCAAGGGAGCCGCGCACGAGCTGAATCGCATCTACAAGATGCTTAAATGCGAACGAACACGATCGAGCTGCAATATTTGATTGGTGCGCGACGAATCAGATGAAGTGGAAATTCATCCCACCGAGAGCGCCGCATTTTGGAGGTTTATGGGAGGCAGCGGTGAAAGCAGCTAAAAAACACATCATTAGAACCATCGGCACTACAAGCATCACGCAGGAGAACATGCTTACCTTGCTTGCCCAGGTAGAGCAATGTTTAAATTCACGGCCAATAACACCTTTATCCGATGAGCCGTGTGATTTAGAACCACTGACACCGGGCCACTTCCTTGTCGGTGGCAATATGCAAGCGGTACCAGACATCGATTACACCAATACGCCGAGCAATCACCTGAAGGAATACCAATTGGTACAAAAACATCTCCAATCGATTTGGGCCCGATGGTATCCGGAGTATCTGCAACAGTTACAAGCCCGGGCCAAATATTGTTCCGGTAAAGCAGCCGTCCTACAACAAAAATCAATTGGTGATTATTAAGGAAGACAATGTTCATCCTACCTCTTGGCCCATGGGGCGCATCGTTGCAGTACATCCAGGAAAGGACGGGGTAGTTCGCGTTGTTACAACTGCGCACTGCTTCAGGGAAGCATATCGTCCGCGCAGCTAATCGTCTAGCTGTTCTACCAAATCCAGACCCGCTAAGTCATCTTGAAACCACGGAAACCACATGCACTGATTAATGCGCACTTGTAAACCACGCTACATTGTTTACATTCACAAGTGTCAATCACGGATCAAGATAAACAAACACACGCCCACACGCACCCACATATACACACACACAACATGATAACAGGCAGATAGGAGATAAGCATTGCGTCAGGAGTACACGATTAGTTTTGAATTCACATTTGCATGAAATTTAAAGAAGTTCCTTCTTTGGTGGCCGGGAATGTGGGAATTAGAATAATTATATAATCTTGCATGCATTTGAACTACAGGATTTAATATTACAATTTTCGAGCATGCATTTAAATTTCACGAATTAAACAGTAGACAATTAAGGATTAAGATTAGGACTACTCGACTGTTATACACTTACACGAACTACTCGAATTACATGTAAATCATTATGGACAAACGAATACACAGTTGCAAACCGACCAGCGATACGAGTGCACACAGTCTCACTTCAATCCTCAAAATATATCACAACCACCCCTTTCGTGAACATTTTCACAGGGTTCCATATTCGGCTGTTCCTACTATTTGGTTCTCTGATGACTGCTCTAAGGAGTAGTAAGACGGTGTCCAAAGGTCTGTTGGGGGTATCAAAGCGATACCCTCGATGAATAGGGGTACCAACTGAGTACGAAATGAATGTCCCATAGTCGCCATACAAGTTATAGGAGGTGTCCAAAGAACGAAAAGGGTTCCATATTCGGCTGTTCCTACTATATGGTTCTCTGATGACTGCTCTAAGGAGTAGTAAGACGGTGTCCAAAGGTCTGTTGGGGGTATCAAAGCGATACCCTCGATGAATAGGGGTACCAACTGAGTACGAAATGAAGGTCCCCATAGTCGCCATACAAGTTATAGGAGGTGTCCAAAGAACGAAAAGGGTTCCATATTCGGCTGTTCCTACTATATGGTTCTCTGATGACTGCTCTAAGGAGTAGTAAGACGGTGTCCAAAGGTCTGTTGGGGGTATCAAAGCGATACCCTCGATGAATAGGGTACCAACTGAGTACGAAATGAAGGTCCCCATAGTCGCCATACAAGTTATAGGAGGTGTCCAAAGAACGAAAAGGGTTCCATATTCGGCTGTTCCTACTATATGGTTCTCTGATGACTGCTCTAAGGAGTAGTAAGACGGTGTCCAAAGGTCTGTTGGGGGTATCAAAGCGATACCCTCGATGAATAGGGGTACCAACTGAGTACGATATGAAGGTCCCCATAGTCGCCATACAAGTTATAGGAGGTGTCCAAAGAACGAAAAGGGTTCCATATTCGGCTGTTCCTACTATATGGTTCTCTGATGACTGCTCTAAGGAGTAGTAAGACGGTGTCCAAAGGTCTGTTGGGGGTATCAAAGCGATACCCTCGATGAATAGGGGTACCAACTGAGTACGAAATGAAGGTCCCCATAGTCGCCATACAAGTTATAGGAGGTGTCCAAAGAACGAAAAGGGTTCCATATTCGGCTGTTCCTACTATATGGTTCTCTGATGACTGCTCTAAGGAGTAGTAAGACGGTGTCCAAAGGTCTGTTGGGGGTATCAAAGCGATACCCTCGATGAATAGGGGTACCAACTGAGTACGAAATGAAGGTCCCCATAGTCGCCATACAAGTTATAGGAGGTGTCCAAAGAACGAAAAGGGTTCCATATTCGGCTGTTCCTACTATATGGTTCTCTGATGACTGCTCTAAGGAGTAGTAAGACGGTGTCCAAAGGTCTGTTGGGGGTATCAAAGCGATACCCTCGATGAATAGGGGTACCAACTGAGTACGATATGAAGGTCCCCATAGTCGCCATACAAGTTATAGGAGGTGTCCAAAGAACGAAAAGGGTTCCATATTCGGCTGTTCCTACTATATGGTTCTCTGATGACTGCTCTAAGGAGTAGTAAGACGGTGTCCAAAGGTCTGTTGGGGGTATCAAAGCGATACCCTCGATGAATAGGGGTACCAACTGAGTACGATATGAAGGTCCCCATAGTCGCCATACAAGTTATAGGAGGTGTCCAAAGAACGAAAAGGGTTCCATATTCGGCTGTTCCTACTATATGGTTCTCTGATGACTGCTCTAAGGAGTAGTAAGACGGTGTCCAAAGGTCTGTTGGGGGTATCAAAGCGATACCCTCGATGAATAGGGGTACCAACTGAGTACGAAATGAAGGTCCCCATAGTCGCCATACAAGTTATAGGAGGTGTCCAAAGAACGAAAAGGGTTCCATATTCGGCTGTTCCTACTATATGGTTCTCTGATGACTGCTCTAAGGAGTAGTAAGACGGTGTCCAAAGGTCTGTTGGGGGTATCAAAGCGATACCCTCGATGAATAGGGGTACCAACTGAGTACGATATGAAGGTCCCCATAGTCGCCATACAAGTTATAGGAGGTGTCCAAAGAACGAAAAGGGTTCCATATTCGGCTGTTCCTACTATATGGTTCTCTGATGACTGCTCTAAGGAGTAGTAAGACGGTGTCCAAAGGTCTGTTGGGGGTATCAAAGCGATACCCTCGATGAATAGGGGTACCAACTGAGTACGAAATGAAGGTCCCCATAGTCGCCATACAAGTTATAGGAGGTGTCCAAAGAACGAAAAGGGTTCCATATTCGGCTGTTCCTACTATATGGTTCTCTGATGACTGCTCTAAGGAGTAGTAAGACGGTGTCCAAAGGTCTGTTGGGGGTATCAAAGCGATACCCTCGATGAATAGGGGTACCAACTGAGTACGAAATGAAGGTCCCCATAGTCGCCATACAAGTTATAGGAGGTGTCCAAAGAACGAAAAGGGTTCCATATTCGGCTGTTCCTACTATATGGTTCTCTGATGACTGCTCTAAGGAGTAGTAAGACGGTGTCCAAAGGTCTGTTGGGGGTATCACAGCGATACCCTCGATGAATAGGGGTACCAACTGAGTACGAAATGAAGGTCCCCATAGTCGCCATACAAGTTATAGGAGGTGTCCAAAGAACGAAAAGGGTTCCATATTCGGCTGTTCCTACTATATGGTTCTCTGATGACTGCTCTAAGGAGTAGTAAGACGGTGTCCAAAGGTCTGTTGGGGGTATCAAAGCGATACCCTCGATGAATAGGGGTACCAACTGAGTACGATATGAAGGTCCCCATAGTCGCCATACAAGTTATAGGAGGTGTCCAAAGAACGAAAAGGGTTCCATATTCGGCTGTTCCTACTATATGGTTCTCTGATGACTGCTCTAAGGAGTAGTAAGACGGTGTCCAAAGGTCTGTTGGGGGTATCAAAGCGATACCCTCGATGAATAGGGGTACCAACTGAGTACGATATGAAGGTCCCCATAGTCGCCATACAAGTTATAGGAGGTGTCCAAAGAACGAAAAGGGTTCCATATTCGGCTGTTCCTACTATATGGTTCTCTGATGACTGCTCTAAGGAGTAGTAAGACGGTGTCCAAAGGTCTGTTGGGGGTATCAAAGCGATACCCTCGATGAATAGGGGTACCAACTGAGTACGATATGAAGGTCCCCATAGTCGCCATACAAGTTATAGGAGGTGTCCAAAGAACGAAAAGGGTTCCATATTCGGCTGTTCCTACTATATGGTTCTCTGATGACTGCTCTAAGGAGTAGTAAGACGGTGTCCAAAGGTCTGTTGGGGGTATCAAAGCGATACCCTCGATGAATAGGGGTACCAACTGAGTACGAAATGAAGGTCCCCATAGTCGCCATACAAGTTATAGGAGGTGTCCAAAGAACGAAAAGGGTTCCATATTCGGCTGTTCCTACTATATGGTTCTCTGATGACTGCTCTAAGGAGTAGTAAGACGGTGTCCAAAGGTCTGTTGGGGGTATCAAAGCGATACCCTCGATGAATAGGGGTACCAACTGAGTACGAAATGAAGGTCCCCATAGTCGCCATACAAGTTATAGGAGGTGTCCAAAGAACGAAAAGGGTTCCATATTCGGCTGTTCCTACTATATGGTTCTCTGATGACTGCTCTAAGGAGTAGTAAGACGGTGTCCAAAGGTCTGTTGGGGGTATCAAAGCGATACCCTCGATGAATAGGGGTACCAACTGAGTACGATATGAAGGTCCCCATAGTCGCCATACAAGTTATAGGAGGTGTCCAAAGAACGAAAAGGGTTCCATATTCGGCTGTTCCTACTATATGGTTCTCTGATGACTGCTCTAAGGAGTAGTAAGACGGTGTCCAAAGGTCTGTTGGGGGTATCAAAGCGATACCCTCGATGAATAGGGGTACCAACTGAGTACGATATGAAGGTCCCCATAGTCGCCATACAAGTTATAGGAGGTGTCCAAAGAACGAAAAGGGTTCCATATTCGGCTGTTCCTACTATATGGTTCTCTGATGACTGCTCTAAGGAGTAGTAAGACGGTGTCCAAAGGTCTGTTGGGGGTATCAAAGCGATACCCTCGATGAATAGGGGTACCAACTGAGTACGAATGAAGGTCCCCATAGTCGCCATACAAGTTATAGGAGGTGTCCAAAGAACGAAAAGGGTTCCATATTCGGCTGTTCCTACTATATGGTTCTCTGATGACTGCTCTAAGGAGTAGTAAGACGGTGTCCAAAGGTCTGTTGGGGGTATCAAAGCGATACCCTCGATGAATAGGGGTACCAACTGAGTACGAAATGAAGGTCCCCATAGTCGCCATACAAGTTATAGGAGGTGTCCAAAGAACGAAAAGGGTTCCATATTCGGCTGTTCCTACTATATGGTTCTCTGATGACTGCTCTAAGGAGTAGTAAGACGGTGTCCAAAGGTCTGTTGGGGGTATCAAAGCGATACCCTCGATGAATAGGGGTACCAACTGAGTACGATATGAAGGTCCCCATAGTCGCCATACAAGTTATAGGAGGTGTCCAAAGAACGAAAAGGGTTCCATATTCGGCTGTTCCTACTATATGGTTCTCTGATGACTGCTCTAAGGAGTAGTAAGACGGTGTCCAAAGGTCTGTTGGGGGTATCAAAGCGATACCCTCGATGAATAGGGGTACCAACTGAGTACGAAATGAAGGTCCCCATAGTCGCCATACAAGTTATAGGAGGTGTCCAAAGAACGAAAAGGGTTCCATATTCGGCTGTTCCTACTATATGGTTCTCTGATGACTGCTCTAAGGAGTAGTAAGACGGTGTCCAAAGGTCTGTTGGGGGTATCAAAGCGATACCCTCGATGAATAGGGGTACCAACTGAGTACGAAATGAAGGTCCCCATAGTCGCCATACAAGTTATAGGAGGTGTCCAAAGAACGAAAAGGGTTCCATATTCGGCTGTTCCTACTATATGGTTCTCTGATGACTGCTCTAAGGAGTAGTAAGACGGTGTCCAAAGGTCTGTTGGGGGTATCAAAGCGATACCCTCGATGAATAGGGGTACCAACTGAGTACGAATGAAGGTCCCCATAGTCGCCATACAAGTTATAGGAGGTGTCCAAAGAACGAAAAGGGTTCCATATTCGGCTGTTCCTACTATATGGTTCTCTGATGACTGCTCTAAGGAGTAGTAAGACGGTGTCCAAAGGTCTGTTGGGGGTATCACAGCGATACCCTCGATGAATAGGGGTACCAACTGAGTACGAATGAAGGTCCCCATAGTCGCCATACAAGTTATAGGAGGTGTCCAAAGAACGAAAAGGGTTCCATATTCGGCTGTTCCTACTATATGGTTCTCTGATGACTGCTCTAAGGAGTAGTAAGACGGTGTCCAAAGGTCTGTTGGGGGTATCACAGCGATACCCTCGATGAATAGGGGTACCAACTGAGTACGAAATGAAGGTCCCCATAGTCGCCATACAAGTTATAGGAGGTGTCCAAAGAACGAAAAGGGTTCCATATTCGGCTGTTCCTACTATATGGTTCTCTGATGACTGCTCTAAGGAGTAGTAAGACGGTGTCCAAAGGTCTGTTGGGGGTATCACAGCGATACCCTCGATGAATAGGGGTACCAACTGAGTACGAAATGAAGGTCCCCATAGTCGCCATACAAGTTATAGGAGGTGTCCAAAGAACGAAAAGGGTTCCATATTCGGCTGTTCCTACTATATGGTTCTCTGATGACTGCTCTAAGGAGTAGTAAGACGGTGTCCAAAGGTCTGTTGGGGGTATCACAGCGATACCCTCGATGAATAGGGGTACCAACTGAGTACGATATGAAGGTCCCCATAGTCGCCATACAAGTTATAGGAGGTGTCCAAAGAACGAAAAGGGTTCCATATTCGGCTGTTCCTACTATATGGTTCTCTGATGACTGCTCTAAGGAGTAGTAAGACGGTGTCCAAAGGTCTGTTGGGGTATCACAGCGATACCCTCGATGAATAGGGGTACCAACTGAGTACGAAATGAAGGTCCCATAGTCGCCATACAAGTTATAGGAGGTGTCCAAAGAACGAAAAGGGTTCCATATTCGGCTGTTCCTACTATATGGTTCTCTGATGACTGCTCTAAGGAGTAGTAAGACGGTGTCCAAAGGTCTGTTGGGGGTATCACAGCGATACCCTCGATGAATAGGGGTACCAACTGAGTACGATATGCAGGTCCCATAGTCGTCATACAAGTTATAGGAGGGAGAGGCGAACTGTCAACCGAAGCGAGCGGACGCCTTTCGTGTGCTTTTGGTGAAAACAGATTATCGAAAGGAAACTATATTGAAAACAGTGAAACGTGCGTGCAAAGTGTTTAGTTATCCAGTTTGTACGCCACCTGTGTGAAGTTTCGGTGAAAATCCGTGCAAATATAGTATAAAACGGCACACAAACATTGCGTCGCGCTTCGGCGCGTGTGACCAAAAAAGTGCGTGTGTGGTTAGGTGAGTGCGTGCGTGCGAAGCGCTCCCTTTCGGTGCGGATGAAAGGGAGTCCGCAGCCGCAGTTTGGTTGAGAAAACCTTTCAGGAGTGTAAAAGTGCTGTGCAAATCACCTCCGAAAAGAGAAAACAAACATTCAGTGGTAAAAACAGCATCAAAAAAGAGTGAAAAACGACGTGGCATAAACACGTGCTAAGGGCACACGCACTTAGTAGGGCAGTGTGTGTCAGTGTCGGTTAGTGCGTGCGAGGAGTGTTGTTTGCTTATAGGCTGACAAGTGCACAGTGGAGAGCTCATCGGACATTCCGGTTGATGTCCTGGGAGAGCTCTTCTCTTTAGTGCCACCAGCGCCACCTATGGGGCACTAGCTCAAGTCCTATCAAAGACACACACCATAAAAGCTCCGCACTGAGCTTTTGCCATAAAGGCGAATGCGGACCGCATACCGGCTAGGCGCAGAAGTCTAGCAACTGCTGGGCAGAGCAACGAACCGGACAGCGGTAGCCATGCAAGAGGAGGAGAGCGGGTCTGATGGGTCGGTGGATGCAGAGGCCACCGTAACCGTCAAACCGAAAAAAATGAAGATGTCGCCGCGAGTAGTGGTGACGCTCCTGTCGCCGGGAACGCTGTCGTCACTATGCAGCGCAACGGGAGCACCCACGCCAGCCCCGAGGGGAACGCCAGGGACACCAGGAGAGTCGGATGCGGGAGCGCGGACGAGTACCGCCCCCGCCCCCACACCGTCACCACGGAGATCGGTATCTCCCGAGATGCTGGCGCCAGTCGCATCGCCGTCGGTAGAGGAATAAAAAAAATATATATAAAAAAAATAAAAAAGTTATAGGAGGTGTCCAAAGAACGAAAAGGGTTCCATATTCGGCTGTTCTACTATATGGTTCTCTGATGACTGCTCTAAGGAGTAGTAAGACGGTGTCCAAAGGTCTGTTGGGGGTATCAAAGCGATACCCTCGATGAATAGGGGTACCAACTGAGTACGAAATGAAGGTCCCCATAGTCGCCATACAAGTTATAGGAGGTGTCCAAAGAACGAAAAGGGTTCCATATTCGGCTGTTCCTACTATATGGTTCTCTGATGACTGCTCTAAGGAGTAGTAAGACGGTGTCCAAAGGTCTGTTGGGGGTATCACAGCGATACCCTCGATGAATAGGGGTACCAACTGAGTACGAATGAAGGTCCCCATAGTCGCCATACAAGTTATAGGAGGTGTCCAAAGAACGAAAAGGGTTCCATATTCGGCTGTTCCTACTATATGGTTCTCTGATGACTGCTCTAAGGAGTAGTAAGACGGTGTCCAAAGGTCTGTTGGGGGTATCACAGCGATACCCTCGATGAATAGGGGTACCAACTGAGTACGAAATGAAGGTCCCCATAGTCGCCATACAAGTTATAGGAGGTGTCCAAAGAACGAAAAGGGTTCCATATTCGGCTGTTCCTACTATATGGTTCTCTGATGACTGCTCTAAGGAGTAGTAAGACGGTGTCCAAAGGTCTGTTGGGGGTATCAAAGCGATACCCTCGATGAATAGGGTACCAACTGAGTACGAATGAAGGTCCCCATAGTCGCCATACAAGTTATAGGAGGTGTCCAAAGAACGAAAAGGGTTCCATATTCGGCTGTTCCTACTATATGGTTCTCTGATGACTGCTCTAAGGAGTAGTAAGACGGTGTCCAAAGGTCTGTTGGGGGTATCAAAGCGATACCCTCGATGAATAGGGGTACCAACTGAGTACGATATGAAGGTCCCCATAGTCGCCATACAAGTTATAGGAGGTGTCCAAAGAACGAAAAGGGTTCCATATTCGGCTGTTCCTACTATATGGTTCTCTGATGACTGCTCTAAGGAGTAGTAAGACGGTGTCCAAAGGTCTGTTGGGGGTATCAAAGCGATACCCTCGATGAATAGGGGTACCAACTGAGTACGAAATGAAGGTCCCCATAGTCGCCATACAAGTTATAGGAGGTGTCCAAAGAACGAAAAGGGTTCCATATTCGGCTGTTCCTACTATATGGTTCTCTGATGACTGCTCTAAGGAGTAGTAAGACGGTGTCCAAAGGTCTGTTGGGGGTATCAAAGCGATACCCTCGATGAATAGGGGTACCAACTGAGTACGATATGAAGGTCCCCATAGTCGCCATACAAGTTATAGGAGGTGTCCAAAGAACGAAAAGGGTTCCATATTCGGCTGTTCCTACTATATGGTTCTCTGATGACTGCTCTAAGGAGTAGTAAGACGGTGTCCAAAGGTCTGTTGGGGGTATCAAAGCGATACCCTCGATGAATAGGGGTACCAACTGAGTACGATATGAAGGTCCCCATAGTCGCCATACAAGTTATAGGAGGTGTCCAAAGAACGAAAAGGGTTCCATATTCGGCTGTTCCTACTATATGGTTCTCTGATGACTGCTCTAAGGAGTAGTAAGACGGTGTCCAAAGGTCTGTTGGGGGTATCAAAGCGATACCCTCGATGAATAGGGGTACCAACTGAGTACGAAATGAAGGTCCCCATAGTCGCCATACAAGTTATAGGAGGTGTCCAAAGAACGAAAAGGGTTCCATATTCGGCTGTTCCTACTATATGGTTCTCTGATGACTGCTCTAAGGAGTAGTAAGACGGTGTCCAAAGGTCTGTTGGGGGTATCACAGCGATACCCTCGATGAATAGGGGTACCAACTGAGTACGAATGAAGGTCCCCATAGTCGCCATACAAGTTATAGGAGGTGTCCAAAGAACGAAAAGGGTTCCATATTCGGCTGTTCCTACTATATGGTTCTCTGATGACTGCTCTAAGGAGTAGTAAGACGGTGTCCAAAGGTCTGTTGGGGGTATCAAAGCGATACCCTCGATGAATAGGGGTACCAACTGAGTACGAAATGAAGGTCCCCATAGTCGCCATACAAGTTATAGGAGGTGTCCAAAGAACGAAAAGGGTTCCATATTCGGCTGTTCCTACTATATGGTTCTCTGATGACTGCTCTAAGGAGTAGTAAGACGGTGTCCAAAGGTCTGTTGGGGGTATCAAAGCGATACCCTCGATGAATAGGGGTACCAACTGAGTACGAAATGAAGGTCCCCATAGTCGCCATACAAGTTATAGGAGGTGTCCAAAGAACGAAAAGGGTTCCATATTCGGCTGTTCCTACTATATGGTTCTCTGATGACTGCTCTAAGGAGTAGTAAGACGGTGTCCAAAGGTCTGTTGGGGGTATCAAAGCGATACCCTCGATGAATAGGGGTACCAACTGAGTACGAATGAAGGTCCCCATAGTCGCCATACAAGTTATAGGAGGTGTCCAAAGAACGAAAAGGGTTCCATATTCGGCTGTTCCTACTATATGGTTCTCTGATGACTGCTCTAAGGAGTAGTAAGACGGTGTCCAAAGGTCTGTTGGGGGTATCAAAGCGATACCCTCGATGAATAGGGGTACCAACTGAGTACGATATGAAGGTCCCCATAGTCGCCATACAAGTTATAGGAGGTGTCCAAAGAACGAAAAGGGTTCCATATTCGGCTGTTCCTACTATATGGTTCTCTGATGACTGCTCTAAGGAGTAGTAAGACGGTGTCCAAAGGTCTGTTGGGGGTATCAAAGCGATACCCTCGATGAATAGGGGTACCAACTGAGTACGAAATGAAGGTCCCCATAGTCGCCATACAAGTTATAGGAGGTGTCCAAAGAACGAAAAGGGTTCCATATTCGGCTGTTCCTACTATATGGTTCTCTGATGACTGCTCTAAGGAGTAGTAAGACGGTGTCCAAAGGTCTGTTGGGGGTATCAAAGCGATACCCTCGATGAATAGGGGTACCAACTGAGTACGAAATGAAGGTCCCCATAGTCGCCATACAAGTTATAGGAGGTGTCCAAAGAACGAAAAGGGTTCCATATTCGGCTGTTCCTACTATATGGTTCTCTGATGACTGCTCTAAGGAGTAGTAAGACGGTGTCCAAAGGTCTGTTGGGGGTATCACAGCGATACCCTCGATGAATAGGGGTACCAACTGAGTACGAAATGAAGGTCCCCATAGTCGCCATACAAGTTATAGGAGGTGTCCAAAGAACGAAAAGGGTTCCATATTCGGCTGTTCCTACTATATGGTTCTCTGATGACTGCTCTAAGGAGTAGTAAGACGGTGTCCAAAGGTCTGTTGGGGGTATCAAAGCGATACCCTCGATGAATAGGGGTACCAACTGAGTACGAATGAAGGTCCCCATAGTCGCCATACAAGTTATAGGAGGTGTCCAAAGAACGAAAAGGGTTCCATATTCGGCTGTTCCTACTATATGGTTCTCTGATGACTGCTCTAAGGAGTAGTAAGACGGTGTCCAAAGGTCTGTTGGGGGTATCAAAGCGATACCCTCGATGAATAGGGGTACCAACTGAGTACGAATGAAGGTCCCCATAGTCGCCATACAAGTTATAGGAGGTGTCCAAAGAACGAAAAGGGTTCCATATTCGGCTGTTCCTACTATATGGTTCTCTGATGACTGCTCTAAGGAGTAGTAAGACGGTGTCCAAAGGTCTGTTGGGGGTATCACAGCGATACCCTCGATGAATAGGGGTACCAACTGAGTACGAATGAAGGTCCCCATAGTCGCCATACAAGTTATAGGAGGTGTCCAAAGAACGAAAAGGGTTCCATATTCGGCTGTTCCTACTATATGGTTCTCTGATGACTGCTCTAAGGAGTAGTAAGACGGTGTCCAAAGGTCTGTTGGGGGTATCAAAGCGATACCCTCGATGAATAGGGGTACCAACTGAGTACGAAATGAAGGTCCCCATAGTCGCCATACAAGTTATAGGAGGTGTCCAAAGAACGAAAAGGGTTCCATATTCGGCTGTTCCTACTATATGGTTCTCTGATGACTGCTCTAAGGAGTAGTAAGACGGTGTCCAAAGGTCTGTTGGGGGTATCAAAGCGATACCCTCGATGAATAGGGGTACCAACTGAGTACGAAATGAAGGTCCCCATAGTCGCCATACAAGTTATAGGAGGTGTCCAAAGAACGAAAAGGGTTCCATATTCGGCTGTTCCTACTATATGGTTCTCTGATGACTGCTCTAAGGAGTAGTAAGACGGTGTCCAAAGGTCTGTTGGGGGTATCAAAGCGATACCCTCGATGAATAGGGGTACCAACTGAGTACGATATGAAGGTCCCCATAGTCGCCATACAAGTTATAGGAGGTGTCCAAAGAACGAAAAGGGTTCCATATTCGGCTGTTCCTACTATATGGTTCTCTGATGACTGCTCTAAGGAGTAGTAAGACGGTGTCCAAAGGTCTGTTGGGGGTATCAAAGCGATACCCTCGATGAATAGGGGTACCAACTGAGTACGAAATGAAGGTCCCCATAGTCGCCATACAAGTTATAGGAGGTGTCCAAAGAACGAAAAGGGTTCCATATTCGGCTGTTCCTACTATATGGTTCTCTGATGACTGCTCTAAGGAGTAGTAAGACGGTGTCCAAAGGTCTGTTGGGGGTATCAAAGCGATACCCTCGATGAATAGGGGTACCAACTGAGTACGATATGAAGGTCCCCATAGTCGCCATACAAGTTATAGGAGGTGTCCAAAGAACGAAAAGGGTTCCATATTCGGCTGTTCCTACTATATGGTTCTCTGATGACTGCTCTAAGGAGTAGTAAGACGGTGTCCAAAGGTCTGTTGGGGGTATCAAAGCGATACCCTCGATGAATAGGGGTACCAACTGAGTACGAATGAAGGTCCCCATAGTCGCCATACAAGTTATAGGAGGTGTCCAAAGAACGAAAAGGGTTCCATATTCGGCTGTTCCTACTATATGGTTCTCTGATGACTGCTCTAAGGAGTAGTAAGACGGTGTCCAAAGGTCTGTTGGGGGTATCAAAGCGATACCCTCGATGAATAGGGGTACCAACTGAGTACGATATGAAGGTCCCCATAGTCGCCATACAAGTTATAGGAGGTGTCCAAAGAACGAAAAGGGTTCCATATTCGGCTGTTCCTACTATATGGTTCTCTGATGACTGCTCTAAGGAGTAGTAAGACGGTGTCCAAAGGTCTGTTGGGGGTATCAAAGCGATACCCTCGATGAATAGGGGTACCAACTGAGTACGAAATGAAGGTCCCCATAGTCGCCATACAAGTTATAGGAGGTGTCCAAAGAACGAAAAGGGTTCCATATTCGGCTGTTCCTACTATATGGTTCTCTGATGACTGCTCTAAGGAGTAGTAAGACGGTGTCCAAAGGTCTGTTGGGGGTATCAAAGCGATACCCTCGATGAATAGGGGTACCAACTGAGTACGAATGAAGGTCCCCATAGTCGCCATACAAGTTATAGGAGGTGTCCAAAGAACGAAAAGGGTTCCATATTCGGCTGTTCCTACTATATGGTTCTCTGATGACTGCTCTAAGGAGTAGTAAGACGGTGTCCAAAGGTCTGTTGGGGGTATCACAGCGATACCCTCGATGAATAGGGGTACCAACTGAGTACGAAATGAAGGTCCCCATAGTCGCCATACAAGTTATAGGAGGTGTCCAAAGAACGAAAAGGGTTCCATATTCGGCTGTTCCTACTATATGGTTCTCTGATGACTGCTCTAAGGAGTAGTAAGACGGTGTCCAAAGGTCTGTTGGGGGTATCAAAGCGATACCCTCGATGAATAGGGGTACCAACTGAGTACGATATGAAGGTCCCCATAGTCGCCATACAAGTTATAGGAGGTGTCCAAAGAACGAAAAGGGTTCCATATTCGGCTGTTCCTACTATATGGTTCTCTGATGACTGCTCTAAGGAGTAGTAAGACGGTGTCCAAAGGTCTGTTGGGGGTATCAAAGCGATACCCTCGATGAATAGGGGTACCAACTGAGTACGAATGAAGGTCCCCATAGTCGCCATACAAGTTATAGGAGGTGTCCAAAGAACGAAAAGGGTTCCATATTCGGCTGTTCCTACTATATGGTTCTCTGATGACTGCTCTAAGGAGTAGTAAGACGGTGTCCAAAGGTCTGTTGGGGGTATCACAGCGATACCCTCGATGAATAGGGGTACCAACTGAGTACGAAATGAAGGTCCCCATAGTCGCCATACAAGTTATAGGAGGTGTCCAAAGAACGAAAAGGGTTCCATATTCGGCTGTTCCTACTATATGGTTCTCTGATGACTGCTCTAAGGAGTAGTAAGACGGTGTCCAAAGGTCTGTTGGGGGTATCAAAGCGATACCCTCGATGAATAGGGGTACCAACTGAGTACGAAATGAAGGTCCCCATAGTCGCCATACAAGTTATAGGAGGTGTCCAAAGAACGAAAAGGGTTCCATATTCGGCTGTTCCTACTATATGGTTCTCTGATGACTGCTCTAAGGAGTAGTAAGACGGTGTCCAAAGGTCTGTTGGGGGTATCAAAGCGATACCCTCGATGAATAGGGGTACCAACTGAGTACGATATGAAGGTCCCCATAGTCGCCATACAAGTTATAGGAGGTGTCCAAAGAACGAAAAGGGTTCCATATTCGGCTGTTCCTACTATATGGTTCTCTGATGACTGCTCTAAGGAGTAGTAAGACGGTGTCCAAAGGTCTGTTGGGGGTATCAAAGCGATACCCTCGATGAATAGGGGTACCAACTGAGTACGAATGAAGGTCCCCATAGTCGCCATACAAGTTATAGGAGGTGTCCAAAGAACGAAAAGGGTTCCATATTCGGCTGTTCCTACTATATGGTTCTCTGATGACTGCTCTAAGGAGTAGTAAGACGGTGTCCAAAGGTCTGTTGGGGGTATCAAAGCGATACCCTCGATGAATAGGGGTACCAACTGAGTACGATATGAAG
Source organism: Anopheles stephensi (assembly GCF_013141755.1). Lineage (NCBI taxonomy): Eukaryota > Metazoa > Arthropoda > Insecta > Diptera > Culicidae > Anopheles > Anopheles stephensi. The sequence continues at coordinate 12,686 of NW_023405366.1, read as the reverse complement.
GTCCCCATAGTCGCCATACAAGTTATAGGAGGTGTCCAAAGAACGAAAAGGGTTCCATATTCGGCTGTTCCTACTATATGGTTCTCTGATGACTGCTCTAAGGAGTAGTAAGACGGTGTCCAAAGGTCTGTTGGGGGTATCAAAGCGATACCCTCGATGAATAGGGGTACCAACTGAGTACGATATGAAGGTCCCCATAGTCGCCATACAAGTTATAGGAGGTGTCCAAAGAACGAAAAGGGTTCCATATTCGGCTGTTCCTACTATATGGTTCTCTGATGACTGCTCTAAGGAGTAGTAAGACGGTGTCCAAAGGTCTGTTGGGGGTATCACAGCGATACCCTCGATGAATAGGGGTACCAACTGAGTACGAAATGAAGGTCCCCATAGTCGCCATACAAGTTATAGGAGGTGTCCAAAGAACGAAAAGGGTTCCATATTCGGCTGTTCCTACTATATGGTTCTCTGATGACTGCTCTAAGGAGTAGTAAGACGGTGTCCAAAGGTCTGTTGGGGGTATCAAAGCGATACCCTCGATGAATAGGGGTACCAACTGAGTACGATATGAAGGTCCCCATAGTCGCCATACAAGTTATAGGAGGTGTCCAAAGAACGAAAAGGGTTCCATATTCGGCTGTTCCTACTATATGGTTCTCTGATGACTGCTCTAAGGAGTAGTAAGACGGTGTCCAAAGGTCTGTTGGGGGTATCAAAGCGATACCCTCGATGAATAGGGGTACCAACTGAGTACGATATGAAGGTCCCCATAGTCGCCATACAAGTTATAGGAGGTGTCCAAAGAACGAAAAGGGTTCCATATTCGGCTGTTCCTACTATATGGTTCTCTGATGACTGCTCTAAGGAGTAGTAAGACGGTGTCCAAAGGTCTGTTGGGGGTATCAAAGCGATACCCTCGATGAATAGGGGTACCAACTGAGTACGATATGAAGGTCCCCATAGTCGCCATACAAGTTATAGGAGGTGTCCAAAGAACGAAAAGGGTTCCATATTCGGCTGTTCCTACTATATGGTTCTCTGATGACTGCTCTAAGGAGTAGTAAGACGGTGTCCAAAGGTCTGTTGGGGGTATCAAAGCGATACCCTCGATGAATAGGGGTACCAACTGAGTACGAAATGAAGGTCCCCATAGTCGCCATACAAGTTATAGGAGGTGTCCAAAGAACGAAAAGGGTTCCATATTCGGCTGTTCCTACTATATGGTTCTCTGATGACTGCTCTAAGGAGTAGTAAGACGGTGTCCAAAGGTCTGTTGGGGGTATCAAAGCGATACCCTCGATGAATAGGGGTACCAACTGAGTACGAAATGAAGGTCCCCATAGTCGCCATACAAGTTATAGGAGGTGTCCAAAGAACGAAAAGGGTTCCATATTCGGCTGTTCCTACTATATGGTTCTCTGATGACTGCTCTAAGGAGTAGTAAGACGGTGTCCAAAGGTCTGTTGGGGGTATCAAAGCGATACCCTCGATGAATAGGGGTACCAACTGAGTACGAAATGAAGGTCCCCATAGTCGCCATACAAGTTATAGGAGGTGTCCAAAGAACGAAAAGGGTTCCATATTCGGCTGTTCCTACTATATGGTTCTCTGATGACTGCTCTAAGGAGTAGTAAGACGGTGTCCAAAGGTCTGTTGGGGGTATCAAAGCGATACCCTCGATGAATAGGGGTACCAACTGAGTACGAATGAAGGTCCCCATAGTCGCCATACAAGTTATAGGAGGTGTCCAAAGAACGAAAAGGGTTCCATATTCGGCTGTTCCTACTATATGGTTCTCTGATGACTGCTCTAAGGAGTAGTAAGACGGTGTCCAAAGGTCTGTTGGGGGTATCAAAGCGATACCCTCGATGAATAGGGGTACCAACTGAGTACGAAATGAAGGTCCCCATAGTCGCCATACAAGTTATAGGAGGTGTCCAAAGAACGAAAAGGGTTCCATATTCGGCTGTTCCTACTATATGGTTCTCTGATGACTGCTCTAAGGAGTAGTAAGACGGTGTCCAAAGGTCTGTTGGGGGTATCAAAGCGATACCCTCGATGAATAGGGGTACCAACTGAGTACGATATGAAGGTCCCCATAGTCGCCATACAAGTTATAGGAGGTGTCCAAAGAACGAAAAGGGTTCCATATTCGGCTGTTCCTACTATATGGTTCTCTGATGACTGCTCTAAGGAGTAGTAAGACGGTGTCCAAAGGTCTGTTGGGGGTATCAAAGCGATACCCTCGATGAATAGGGGTACCAACTGAGTACGAAATGAAGGTCCCCATAGTCGCCATACAAGTTATAGGAGGTGTCCAAAGAACGAAAAGGGTTCCATATTCGGCTGTTCCTACTATATGGTTCTCTGATGACTGCTCTAAGGAGTAGTAAGACGGTGTCCAAAGGTCTGTTGGGGGTATCAAAGCGATACCCTCGATGAATAGGGGTACCAACTGAGTACGAATGAAGGTCCCCATAGTCGCCATACAAGTTATAGGAGGTGTCCAAAGAACGAAAAGGGTTCCATATTCGGCTGTTCCTACTATATGGTTCTCTGATGACTGCTCTAAGGAGTAGTAAGACGGTGTCCAAAGGTCTGTTGGGGGTATCAAAGCGATACCCTCGATGAATAGGGGTACCAACTGAGTACGAATGAAGGTCCCCATAGTCGCCATACAAGTTATAGGAGGTGTCCAAAGAACGAAAAGGGTTCCATATTCGGCTGTTCCTACTATATGGTTCTCTGATGACTGCTCTAAGGAGTAGTAAGACGGTGTCCAAAGGTCTGTTGGGGGTATCAAAGCGATACCCTCGATGAATAGGGGTACCAACTGAGTACGAAATGAAGGTCCCCATAGTCGCCATACAAGTTATAGGAGGTGTCCAAAGAACGAAAAGGGTTCCATATTCGGCTGTTCCTACTATATGGTTCTCTGATGACTGCTCTAAGGAGTAGTAAGACGGTGTCCAAAGGTCTGTTGGGGGTATCAAAGCGATACCCTCGATGAATAGGGGTACCAACTGAGTACGAATGAAGGTCCCCATAGTCGCCATACAAGTTATAGGAGGTGTCCAAAGAACGAAAAGGGTTCCATATTCGGCTGTTCCTACTATATGGTTCTCTGATGACTGCTCTAAGGAGTAGTAAGACGGTGTCCAAAGGTCTGTTGGGGGTATCACAGCGATACCCTCGATGAATAGGGGTACCAACTGAGTACGAATGAAGGTCCCCATAGTCGCCATACAAGTTATAGGAGGTGTCCAAAGAACGAAAAGGGTTCCATATTCGGCTGTTCCTACTATATGGTTCTCTGATGACTGCTCTAAGGAGTAGTAAGACGGTGTCCAAAGGTCTGTTGGGGGTATCAAAGCGATACCCTCGATGAATAGGGGTACCAACTGAGTACGAAATGAAGGTCCCCATAGTCGCCATACAAGTTATAGGAGGTGTCCAAAGAACGAAAAGGGTTCCATATTCGGCTGTTCCTACTATATGGTTCTCTGATGACTGCTCTAAGGAGTAGTAAGACGGTGTCCAAAGGTCTGTTGGGGGTATCAAAGCGATACCCTCGATGAATAGGGGTACCAACTGAGTACGAAATGAAGGTCCCCATAGTCGCCATACAAGTTATAGGAGGTGTCCAAAGAACGAAAAGGGTTCCATATTCGGCTGTTCCTACTATATGGTTCTCTGATGACTGCTCTAAGGAGTAGTAAGACGGTGTCCAAAGGTCTGTTGGGGGTATCAAAGCGATACCCTCGATGAATAGGGGTACCAACTGAGTACGAAATGAAGGTCCCCATAGTCGCCATACAAGTTATAGGAGGTGTCCAAAGAACGAAAAGGGTTCCATATTCGGCTGTTCCTACTATATGGTTCTCTGATGACTGCTCTAAGGAGTAGTAAGACGGTGTCCAAAGGTCTGTTGGGGGTATCAAAGCGATACCCTCGATGAATAGGGGTACCAACTGAGTACGAAATGAAGGTCCCCATAGTCGCCATACAAGTTATAGGAGGTGTCCAAAGAACGAAAAGGGTTCCATATTCGGCTGTTCCTACTATATGGTTCTCTGATGACTGCTCTAAGGAGTAGTAAGACGGTGTCCAAAGGTCTGTTGGGGGTATCAAAGCGATACCCTCGATGAATAGGGGTACCAACTGAGTACGAATGAAGGTCCCCATAGTCGCCATACAAGTTATAGGAGGTGTCCAAAGAACGAAAAGGGTTCCATATTCGGCTGTTCCTACTATATGGTTCTCTGATGACTGCTCTAAGGAGTAGTAAGACGGTGTCCAAAGGTCTGTTGGGGGTATCAAAGCGATACCCTCGATGAATAGGGGTACCAACTGAGTACGAAATGAAGGTCCCCATAGTCGCCATACAAGTTATAGGAGGTGTCCAAAGAACGAAAAGGGTTCCATATTCGGCTGTTCCTACTATATGGTTCTCTGATGACTGCTCTAAGGAGTAGTAAGACGGTGTCCAAAGGTCTGTTGGGGGTATCAAAGCGATACCCTCGATGAATAGGGGTACCAACTGAGTACGATATGAAGGTCCCCATAGTCGCCATACAAGTTATAGGAGGTGTCCAAAGAACGAAAAGGGTTCCATATTCGGCTGTTCCTACTATATGGTTCTCTGATGACTGCTCTAAGGAGTAGTAAGACGGTGTCCAAAGGTCTGTTGGGGGTATCAAAGCGATACCCTCGATGAATAGGGGTACCAACTGAGTACGAAATGAAGGTCCCCATAGTCGCCATACAAGTTATAGGAGGTGTCCAAAGAACGAAAAGGGTTCCATATTCGGCTGTTCCTACTATATGGTTCTCTGATGACTGCTCTAAGGAGTAGTAAGACGGTGTCCAAAGGTCTGTTGGGGGTATCAAAGCGATACCCTCGATGAATAGGGGTACCAACTGAGTACGAAATGAAGGTCCCCATAGTCGCCATACAAGTTATAGGAGGTGTCCAAAGAACGAAAAGGGTTCCATATTCGGCTGTTCCTACTATATGGTTCTCTGATGACTGCTCTAAGGAGTAGTAAGACGGTGTCCAAAGGTCTGTTGGGGGTATCAAAGCGATACCCTCGATGAATAGGGGTACCAACTGAGTACGATATGAAGGTCCCCATAGTCGCCATACAAGTTATAGGAGGTGTCCAAAGAACGAAAAGGGTTCCATATTCGGCTGTTCCTACTATATGGTTCTCTGATGACTGCTCTAAGGAGTAGTAAGACGGTGTCCAAAGGTCTGTTGGGGGTATCAAAGCGATACCCTCGATGAATAGGGGTACCAACTGAGTACGAATGAAGGTCCCCATAGTCGCCATACAAGTTATAGGAGGTGTCCAAAGAACGAAAAGGGTTCCATATTCGGCTGTTCCTACTATATGGTTCTCTGATGACTGCTCTAAGGAGTAGTAAGACGGTGTCCAAAGGTCTGTTGGGGGTATCAAAGCGATACCCTCGATGAATAGGGGTACCAACTGAGTACGATATGAAGGTCCCATAGTCGCCATACAAGTTATAGGAGGTGTCCAAAGAACGAAAAGGGTTCCATATTCGGCTGTTCCTACTATATGGTTCTCTGATGACTGCTCTAAGGAGTAGTAAGACGGTGTCCAAAGGTCTGTTGGGGGTATCACAGCGATACCCTCGATGAATAGGGGTACCAACTGAGTACGATATGAAGGTCCCCATAGTCGCCATACAAGTTATAGGAGGTGTCCAAAGAACGAAAAGGGTTCCATATTCGGCTGTTCCTACTATATGGTTCTCTGATGACTGCTCTAAGGAGTAGTAAGACGGTGTCCAAAGGTCTGTTGGGGGTATCAAAGCGATACCCTCTGTAGGGTACGGCCTACTCCGGGAGGGGGAAGGAAAAGGATAGACAGTACGGCCTTTGGTGGTGGTGGACCGGTACCGGGAGAGAATCAGCAGCGACCGTTGGACACTGCCGAACAGATCCACTGCTGGGGAAGGAATGGCACGAGTTGATGGTGAAACCAAGCAGGCCTCGTGCCAAGGGGGGAAAGGAATGGTGAGAACCGTTGGACAATGCCGAACTGGTCACACACCAGGAGTGGAAGGGAATGATGAAGACCGTTGGACAATGCCGAACAGGTCAAACCAGAAGGGAAGGAGAAGGAAGATGTAGCTCGAGCTCAAGGTGGGGTCGGAGAGCGCTAGAGAGTGTCCAATGTTGGTTGCCCGTCAAGGACCTTCAGAGGATTCTTTAGCTGGACTACCTTGGGATGCGAAATAAATTTCAATTCCTAAGCTCTTTGCCGTTTGTCTCAGTCTCCCCTGAATCGCATTTTATTTTCACATAGTCGCTCGAAGCAGCCGTGCTGTACTAGCGATGTTTAGTAAATTACATTCAGGTTCTTTATGGTTCCCTAATCGCACCATAGATGGCGCGACTCGTGTTTAAACAACCCCGGTGTAATGCGGGCGGTCTAACTTTAGGCGCGTTAAATCTCGAACATCCTGCCACCTTGAAATTGAGAAATTTCAATAATTTCCTACTGCCGTGGGTATAACGCATAGCTTTACGCGAGGCTAACTACCTTAGTCTTGGTACTGGTTTGCAGTGTAATACCCTAGCCTTTCCATCCTTTCCAGGATGGACCTCAACTACTCGTGCTAACAGCCAAGAAAGTGGTGGTACATTATCTTCCTTGATGATCACTAACGTACCTGGAACGATAGCCCTTTCATCATCCTTATACCATTTCGAACGCGGTTGGAGTTGCTGTAAGTACTCCTTATGCCATCGGTTCCAGAAGTGACGCATTAGTTGTTGAACATGTCGCCAATGTGTCAACCGATTTTCAGGAACGCCCGCTGTCTCGGCATCTGGAACATGTTGGAGGTGCGATCCAACCAGGAAATGTCCGGGTGTAAGGGCAGTCACGTCAGTGGGGTCATCGGTCAGCGGTGTTAATGGCCGAGAATTTGAGGCATGACTCAATTTCGGTCAGCAGCGTCGCCCATGTCTTCGAAGGAGAGAGAACGTTTTGCCTACAACTCGTACTAGGTGGTGTTTCATCGAGCGCACAGCCGCTCCCACAGCCAGCCGAAATGGGGAGCTCGCGGTGGAATGAAGTGCCACGTAATCCTCCTGTCCAAGGTCCATGTCCGGATGCTCCTTTGATGATGTGATGAATGCAACAGCTTGTAGACTTCATTTAGCTGGTTGCTTTGCTCCCTGAAGTTTGTTGCATTATCTGAATGCAACTCTGCTGGAAGTCCACGGCGTGCCACGAATCGACGTAACGCTGAGATGAATGCTTCCGTCGTCAAGTTGGAAACAAGTTCGATGTGAATTGCACGAGTGGCGAAACACACGAGATGGCTACATATGCCTTTGTAAGCAACTGCTCGCCGGTATGCGCCTTTCACAAAAACTGGACCGCAGTAATCAATCCCCGTGATTGAAAAAGGTCGGTTGGAAGTCACTCTCGTCGAAGGGAGATCTGCCATTAGTGTCTCTGATGAGATAGGACGGGCACGGAAACAGGTGAGGCACTGATGATAAGTCCTTCTCGCGTGGTTTCTGCCGCCCAAGATCCAATATCGTTGTCGGCTCGTACTCAGCATCAGCTGTGGTCCCGCATGTAGCAGCGTCTTGTGGAAATGATCCATCAGCAGATGGGCTAACGGATGTCCGTTGGGAACCACGATAGGATGTTTGGTGTCCTCTGATAGCAATGCGTTGCTAAGCCTGGCCACCAACACGAATGATGCCGTCTGCTCCCAGCTGCGGATGCAGCCACTTCAGCTTCGATGACGAAGAAATTGATTCCTTCCGTTGTAGTGCTCTTATTTCTTGTGTGAAATAATCCCTCTGCGCTAATCGGCACATTACTTCCTCTGCTTCCTTCAGGTCTGCTGTCGTGATACCAGGGCCAGTATACGATCGACGTTTTGAACAACGGTTGAAGTATTGAACCCAATACGCCATCATTCTTCTGAGCTTCGAGAACGATGAGTATAACGTGAAGACGCGATGGTGCGGTTTCTCGACAACTGCACAGGCCACTGTAGAGGCGCGTCTTTCTGCGGCAGCGTCGTCGTCAAATGACGATATCGATGATTCCGGCCATTGCTCTTCCGGTTGATTTAGCCATGGTGGGCCCTGCCACCATAACGGATTGTTGAGGAGCTCCTTACTCAGGCAGCCGCGTGATGCAAGTCCGCTGGGTTGTCTATTCCAGCAATGTGTCGCCAAGCACAAACCAGTTGTTAAGGCTGTTTGCACTTGCGAGACACGATTGGCGACGAACGGCTTCCAGCAGCTTGGTGATCCCTCGTAGCCACTGCACCACGGTGGTTGAATCCGTCCAAAATGTAGCTGGAGATTGCAACTCGACAGCTGACTTCACACGATTGGTAAAGCAAGCTGGCTAAATTGTGCTGCGCACAATTCCAGTCGGGCGATGGAGTGCTTGCTGCTTATTGGTTGTCACTTTCGTCTTCGAGGCGAACAGTTGATCGTGACGACTCCCTGTTCGTTGCAGCTCCTGATGTAACAGCATGCTCCATATCCTTTTCTGACGCGTCGCAAAAGAAATGGAATTGGCTAGAGATGCTGTCAGGTCCAATTGCTACACGAGGAATGTGTAGCTCCTGTAGATGGATCAATTGGTTGTGGAAGTTGATCCATTGTCCTTGAAGGTGATGCGGTAGTTCGTCGTCCCATCCCCAAGGGATGTTGCTGGTCCGTCTGAAGAGTCCAGATACGTTTGGAGGAATTGCTTCGCCATGGCTTTCACTGGGTCAACAATTCCCAAAGATCGTAGATCCTGGCGATGCAAGAAAGGACCTTCCGCTTCGTTATTGGCCCAATAACGTAGGGCGCGTTGATTTTTGAAACTCATGTTGTCGGAAGATGAGTCCCAAACTAAACCAAGAGTTGCCAGAAACTCCTTCGGCTCCGATTCAGCAGATGGGAGTGGCTGCTAACTGCTGTTGGTCCACATGCTGTAGCACGGATGGCTTGTTGGAAGCCATTTTCGTAGCTCGAACCCCGTCTTCGCGTACAATTCTGCCGTTTGTACTTGTAGGGATTCAGCCTCTGCCGGCGAATTCACTTCCAGACACGAAATCATCCACGTAGAAGTCACAGGATCGCGCAGCTGCAGCCGGTATTCCTTCCCATGATCTTCTACCGTTTGTTGTAATGATCGTACTGCCAGGAACGGTGCAGATGCTGTCCCATACGTCACGGTGTTGAGCTCCTACTCCTCGATGGGCTCTGGTTTGAATTCCGCCACAGGATGCGTTGCAGGGATCGATCGGTGGGATGTACCAAAACCTGCCGGTACATTTTAGCCACGTCTGCTGTGAGGGCAACAGCCCTTGTACGGAACCGCAGCAAAATGGAGGTAGCATCCTGTTGAATGGTCGGGCCCGACCATTAACGTATCATTCAATGATACTCCCGTTGATGATTGCTCGATGCGTCAAAGACGACACGGCACTTGGTAGTGGTGCTGTCGGCTTTGAAGACCGGATGATGAGGTAGATAGAAAGTCTCAGCGTCCATCGATGTGGCTGCCACCTTGCTCATATGACCTAAGCGAAGGTACTCGTTCATGAAATCAACATAGGCTTGTTGAGTTTCCGGTTCTCTTTGAAGTCGTCGTTCTATTGATAAGACCTTCTTAGGCGCTGGTCTTTGAGTCCCCAAGTTTGCCGATCATTTCGGCTTTCCGGGGAGTCGAACCACGTATCGACCGTGATGTCTGTGGTAGTTGTCGCTGTATAATGCTCCTCACACGCAGTTCTTCGTTGCTCCAGCTGGTGTGCCGCTCACCTCTTCTAGTCGAAGAATCTCTTCATCAAAGAGTCCAGCTCGTTGGTGTGCGTGACGACTGAACACATTGAAGATGACAATGGTTCCTCGATGATGGTGTTTCCGCTGACAACCCAACAAATTCGGTTTCTTGGAGCGTTGGCATGTTGTCACCCAACGATAGCCGTACGGTCCTCAGGATCTCGTAGAAGAGTGATGCTCCAGTATAGGTCGATAGGCGCTGGGTTGTTGAACGACGGGTCAGCCAGAACACATGCTTCAGGAATACTCCAGTGGCTGATGTTGATGTACTGTCGTGGCATTTCCACCGTCAGTTTGGGAAGCACTAACATTTCCACGTTGCATTGTAACTGGAGCATCGGGAATGAATGGTAGTAGTCACGGTGTGTCGCACGTTCGATCCTGCGCTGCCACCAATCCCTGACAAGGGAATGTTTACCAATTTGCGTGGTAAACATAGGAATTGGGCTAGCCTGCCAGTGATGAAGCTGGATTGTGCTCCGCTGTCCAGAGAAACACGTGCCGGATGGGTGACTCCTGCGCTGTCGGTGATGTGAGCATTGCCGTCGAAAGCAACACAGTGGATGACACAAACTGTGGTTAATTTGTCGTAGCGGTTGTAGATTGTCTTCCAGTAACAGGTGATGGACCAGGTGTTACACGTGAGTTCTCCACATGAATCAACGTGTGATGCCTGCCCTTGCAGTGGACGACACGACCATGGTGAGGACATTTAGAAAACTGCATGTCCGGTACCAAAACAGTTGAAGCAGCGGTTCAATGTTTTCAGCTTTCGATCTTTTATCCGTAGTCGTCAGTATAAAAAACGTGGGGCACTTGTGTAATGGATGTTGCTGCTTACACAAAGCGCAACAGAGCTGCGGAGGGTTCGGAGTCGATGACACAAATGCCTTGGTGCTCGTTGGTTTTCCCGACGGTTGTCGTTTGTTGAGGCTCCTTCGTTGCACAGCTTTCCAACACTTCCGTCTGCCGAGTGATGAACTCAAGAGTTTTGTACAGCTCAGGAACTCTCCATGCTTTAACGAGCGTTCCCACAACTTCCGAGTTTCCGCATCTAGGCACGATGACAGAATGTGGGTGATGATGAGGTTGCTGGTTCCGTCGATGGGCTTTCTCCATGAAGTGAGACCGTCAACATGCGCCTTACAAGTCTCGGCAAGGTGACGAAGATCCTTTGCAGACTCTCGGGGTAGCGCTTGAGGTGTAACAACCGGCGATGTGTTTGTCGACGATCAAAAGGGGGTTCTCGAACCGCTGGACTAAGATCTCCCATACCTCTCGAAGTTGTTGCTGTTCATCATTGAGGCGTTGATTATGCCGGCAGCCTTTCCTGTCACGCCTTGTTCAAATGATGAAGTTTCACAGCATCAGACTCATTGGCTCGGCTCATGATGTCCTGGAACATAGCCTTGAACTTTGGCCACTGTTCGAGCTACCGTCGAAGTAGGCATCGGGATGTGGGAGACGGTGTTGCGGCATTACGAGTTGTGCTGCCACCGGCGGGGCTTGACGTCCATGCTCTGAAGAGATGACGCTTTCACCAATATTCGGCATGGAACACTTCGTCCTCAGCGATGTCTTGTCCAAATCATACGGTAGCTGCTCGATGAGTTGATTCAGCAGTGTATGTTGTTCAGCCTTCAGCTCTTCCAGCATTTTGGATTGCACTGTGCAAGTGTTGGATCGGTCTGCATGTTGATCAGCCTTTTATGCCGACCTTCAACTTGATGCGCAAACACTTGCACTTGCATGGACACTTCTGTTGCTGCATTACTGCAGTTTCTGCTCCAGATAACTCCCGGTGTCCATGTCCTTTGTCGACGCACGTGTCACTGGCATGACGTTTCACTGCACAGCACTGGATGATGAAAATACACACTGATGCACAAACACCGATGACGAATTCGGAAACTGCTGCAGTGCGGCTCCACCTAGTGGGCTGACGGTTGTAACCCCTCGCTGGATTGAGCGCCGCTGTGGAAACTAATTCGTCGGATAGTTCCTTCGATGACAATGGTGGTGCTGGATGAAGATGGCGACAGCTGGAGGGTTGGCGATGTAACTTCCCTCGCTCTCTGCGCACCGATGTGGACCCAATCTGTCCGATTGGTCCGTCATTGAAGATGGTGACGCTGGAGGGTTGGCGTTTGTAGCTCCCTCGCTGGACGAGCACCGTTGTGGAACTGATCCCTCGGATCGTTCCCTCGATGAAGATGGTGGACGCCTGGAGGGTTGGCGTGTGTAGCTTCCCTCGCTCGACGAGCACCGATCTGCGCACAACTTGCAGTTGGTGCTGGATGAAGATGGCGGGCAGCTGGAGGGTTGGCGTTGGAGCTTCCCTCGCTCTCTGCGCACCGCTGTAGAGCGAATCCGTCCGCGATTGCTCTCTCGATGACGATGGTGACGCCTGGGGGTTGGCGTTTGTGCTCCCTCGCTGGACGAAGCACCGATCTGCTCACAAGATGGCGGCAAACTGGAGGACTGGCGTTGGAGCTTTCCTCGCTCGCTCTCACGATGTGGACCCAATCCGTCCGAATGGTCCGTGTAGACCGGATGCTCACTGCACACTGAACACCGCGGTTTACTGTGATCAAACGCTCGATCGCGGACTGAGACGCGGCGATTCGCGAACTGGCACTCGCGTTGATCCGGTTCGAAGGACCAAAATGTAGGGTACGGCCTACTCGGGAGGGGGAAGAAAAGGATGACAATACGGCCTTGGTGGTGGTGGACGGTACCCGGAGAGAATCAGCAGCGACCGTTGGACACTGCCGAAACAGATCCACTGCTGGGGAAGGAATGGCACGAGTTGATGGTGAAACCAAGCAGGCCTCGTGCCAAGGGG
>NW_023405365.1:0-79904 GCF_013141755.1 Anopheles stephensi | reverse complement strand
CTCTCGAACAACAATATCTTTTAACGCATAACAAAGATCAAGCAGCGGCCAGGAAAACTATTTCTTTGGCACTTCCCAAGTTCTGTGGAGAACCAGATGTGTGGCCGTTTTTCATCAGCAGCTTCAAAACAACAACGGAAGAGTGTGGGTTGAACAATATCGAGCAATATGAAGTGTTTGATGGATAGTCTGGGTGGAGAAGCATTGCAGGCTGTGAAGGCAGACTCATCTTCCCTGATGCGGTGCCGGGAGTGATCAAGGAGCTGGAAAGTCGGTTTGGAAGACCAAGAAAGTTGCTAGAAAACCTGCTACGTAAAGTCCGCGAAACGCCTTCGCCTACAGACAATCATTTGGAGATTTTTGTTACGTTTGGGTTTAAAGTGAAGCAGTTGTGTGACCATCTGGTAGCGAGCAACATGACAGACCACCAAAATAATCCTTCCTGGTAGAAGAGCTTATTGACAAGCTTCCTCCGAGATGCAAGGTGGAGTGGGTTCGTTTCAAACGTGACAAAGAGGGAAGTGTTATGGCAATTTTCGGAGAATACATTCAGACAGTGATCGACGAAGTTCTGAAGTGACTGATTGTACACCGTGAGCAGTCAGAAAGCAGGGAAGTACGAAGCTCCGAAACAACGCTCCAGACCAGTGAAATAGAATGCAGTCCAAATGCGCAACAACGTGCATGATTTGGAAAATAGAGGAGTCAACCAGCTCAAGATGACCTGTTGGGTGTGCAGCAACACAGGCATAGCCTCAAGGAGTGTGACCAGTTTAAGGAGATGACGCTGGCCAATCGTTTCAAAACGTTGTAGAAGCTCAAAATATGTAAGTTGTGTTTGTCCCGTTCCTGCCGCGGTAAATGTAAAATTGCTTACAAATGTCGGTTAGAAGGTTTAACAGTAGACATCATACATTAATGCACTGTGCAGAGGAAGTTCTCCAAGTTAACTCAGAAACAGCTAGCCCTGGAACTGTCATCTATCGCACGATGCCGATTACACTATATGCGGAACGAAGCAGTGTCGATGTCATCGCCTTTATCGACGAAGGTTCGTCGGGAACTTTGCTGGAAGCCGGATTCGCCAAACGACTGAATGTTACTGGACCACGGAACCGCTAGTTATCTCGTGACGAACAGCATCAAGCGTGAAGAACATGATTCAAAGAATTTTTCGTTGAAAACTTCAGCCCAGGGTTCGTCAGAGAGGTGGAATCTACTGAACGTGAAAACTGTATCAGAGCTGTTACTGCCTAAGCCAAAATGTCAGTAGCTGAAGTAATCAAGAAATAAAACATCTTTCAGACGTTCCAGTGCTAGACCACCCTAATGAAGCGCCATCTATAATTATTGGTCTGGATAACATAGATTTGTTTGCAGCTTTGGAAACTCGAATCGGCAACCGCGGAGAACCGATAGCTGTAAGGTCCAAGCTAGGATGGACGGTGTACGGTGGCGATGGATATCTTAAGGTGTATAACGTTCCCGTAAAATATGCACCAGATCCAGTCTTTGGACAACAGACAGCTGCACGACATGATGAAACAACAATACCAGCTGGAAGAGCTTCGCAGCGATAACTACAAACCGCCAATAGCGAACGAAGAACAACGAGCTAGAGATATCCTAGAGAAAACCACGTGTCGAGTAGGAGATCGGTTTCAAACGGGACTGTGTGGCGTGATGATGTTCGAGAACTTCCCGAAAGCTACCCCATGGCGAGAGAGAATGCTACAACTGTCCAGAAAGCTCAGTAAGAAACCGGATCTGAACACTGCGGTATGTCGGATGATACAAGAGTATCAAGACAAAGGATATGCTCACGAGCTAGCGGAGTCGAGTTAGTCGAAGGCGCCTATGAACCGTTATGGTGTTTACCATTGAACGTGGTACAACATAAGACAAGATAAGGCTTGTTTGGGATGCTGCAGCATCAGTAGATGGAGTATCTTTAAACTCTCTACTGCTTAAAGGACCGGACATGTGGTCCCGCTTCCGCAGATCATCTGTAAATGAATGAATGTTTGGAGGGGACATCAAGGAGTGTTCCATCAGCTACGGATTTGTGAGAAAGACAAACATGCTCAGCGATTTCTATTTGGAACGAAGCCCTGCGGAGTACCTCGTGTGTACTAGTGATGGGCAAAAAGACTATTTTCACGGATCGACCCGGACTCGAGTTCGACCCTATAGGAATCGAATTCGACCCGTGGGTGCAATGAGTTCGACCCGTTGGTTCGGGTCGACCCGTGGGTGCAGCAAACCATATGCGAGTTCGACCCGTTGGTTCGGGTCGACCCGTGGGTCCAATGGGTTTGGGTCGACCCGTGGGTCCAATGGGTTGGGTCGACCCGTGGGTCCAATGGGTTCGGGTCGACCCGTGGGTCCAATGGGTTCGGGTCGACCCGCACATCACTAGGATCCACCAATAAGAACTTGTTGCGGCAAAAAACGTCCTCCGAGATGGGTTAAGTAGGATTCATCGAGACACCTGGCCCGTGAAACGAACCAGGCTGGTCCCATGCTGGGAGCGGGTCGACCCGCACATCACTAGGATCCACCAATAAGAACTTGTTGCGGCAAAAAACGTCCTCCGAGATGGGTTAAGTAGGATTCATCGAGACACCTGGCCCGTGAAACGAACCAGGCTGGTCCCATGCTGGGAGCGGCCAGAGAGTCTTACTAGACTAAAAGGATGACAAAGTGAAGACTGCGTTCAGAAAGAAGCACAAATCCTGTAGGTTGTAGTTAGACCCGTAAGGCAAATGCATATAAAAACGAGAGAAATGCTGAAGAAAAGCTCCCCCAACACTTTCCAATACGAACAAGCCAGTCGTCGTCATCCAACTCGTCGAATGTATGGTCAACTCGAAATCGTTGCACCAACGGGTCAACCCGAACCAATAGGTCGAACTCACATATGGTTTGCTGCACCCACGGGTCGACCCGAACCAACGGGTCGAACTCGCATATGGTTTGCTGCACCCATTGGTCGACCCGAACTCGTTGAAGTTTGGAATATGACCCGAACCGCTCCGGGTCGCTTACGGATGGCTCCGACCCGATAGGTTCGGGTCAACCCGCACATCACTAGTGTGTACGTGATGGACATTGCAACCTTTGGTGCTACCTGCTCGCCCTGCTCAGCACTGTACGTGAAGAACCTGAATGCTCGGGAGTTCGCCGAACAGTTTCCCGGAGCAGCGTCAGCAATCATCGGGAATCATTACGTAGATGATTATTACGACAGTGCAGACAGCGTTGGCGAAGCGGTTGAGTTGGCGAAGGATGTCAGGTACGTACACTCCTGTGGAGAGTTCCACATTCGTAATTGGGTTTCATACAGCATGGAGTTTCTGGAAGCTTTGGAAGAGCGGAACGCGACATCAACTCTTCGCTTTACGGATGATAAGGAGTCAACATTTGATCGAGTGCTGGGAATATGCTGGAAACCTCAAGAAGACGTCTTCTGTTTTGAAGCCACGACCGAGATGGAATTGAGCAAGTATGTTACAGGTACCATCCGTCCTTCGAAACTAAATCCCTAAACTGCTGGGGGAATATCGACGCGTTAGGAGAGATTGTCAGTGGTGCAAAGTGAACAACGCGCGACCGGAGCCACCGCTAATGGGTAATTTACCACAACAAAGAACCGCATTTTATTAACGTGCCTTTTCCTTCACAGGGATCGACTACTTCGGCCCGTTTTCTCTGCTTCACGTCGAGAGCTGTACATCTCGAGATAGCGGCGTCCCTCAACACAGCGTCATGCATACTGGCGCCTCACTTTGGCGGCTGCTGGGAGCGTTTGGTACGTTCCGTGAAGAAGGTACTGAATCAGTTCGTGTTCCCCAAGCGCCCTACGGATGAAGTAATGCTGTCAACGTTCACGGAGATCGAACTCATCCTTAATTCGAGACCACTTACCTACGTGCCCCTGAACGACGGACTGGCTGACCCTATAACACGAATAACACGCCAAAAGGACGAATTGTCTCAATAATACCTGGAAAGGACGGTCAAGTTAGGCAAGCCACGGTACAAACGAGCAGTGGAACTTACGTTAGACCCGCACACAAATTAGCAGTCTTAGATGTATCAGCTTAGTAGAAAACCGCACGGCAAGAGTCGAATACAGAATATAGCGAAAGTAACAAACAGCAAGCAAGCAAATAAACAAACAAACAAACGCAAACACACACGAGGCAACTGACAGAAGATGGGACGTGAAGCCACGGTTTGTACAATCGCGAAAGAAAGGTGTGTCATCACGAAGATCGGGTTTATAAAGTCGCTAATTTATAAACCTTTTAGCATTGAGGTGTTTATTATCGCCTAACAAATATATTTAACCGTGGCGCACTTGGGGGGACAATGTTGGAAAGCAAAGGAACACAAGAAAGAAGAGGAAAGATCGGAAAAAGGGAGCTCGCGTCTACCCGACGGGAATGAGCAAGAGCAGTCTGGAAACGACGAACAAATGTACTAATTTTTTGATTTCTCTCTGCATTAAAGATTTCTAAAAAATTCAACCGCGTTTCAACACCGGTGTCTTCAGGAGAGCGTTCCAGCACTATATTGATTCTCGGACCACTTCCTGGACGCGTGGCGGGGCTGCAATCGGGAGCTGCAACAAACGGACAGTGGTTAAGAACGTGTGACAGTATTTGGCTGAATTTGCGAAAGTGAACGGTATGTGCGCTCTTACCCGATGCCCAAATCCTTGTTTCGTACATCGTCAAACGACGGCTAGATGTTCCGTTCCTGTGCGTTCCTGCGACGGAGCAAAAAAAAAAAAAAAAACATCACCGTGAGTATAATCAAGCACATCCGTTGGTGTCCGGAACACGGTGGTTGATGTTACCGTCATCGTTACCGGAATGCGAAACTACTCACCCAACGTATGCACTGGACGTACCGCGCATTCAGCATCCAGAAGTATCGTCTAGCAGAAGAGCGTGTGAAACAACAATTACAACACACTGCCCCCCCCGCAGGCCGGCAGACATCCACGCGCACGAAACACTCTCCATCACGCGATGGCCACTTGCACGCATCTCAGGCAGTCCTGGATGCTGGAGAGACTCAGCACACGCGCATTGGTAAGCCTGGCAGGATGTGCACAGCAAACACAAATCACTCGCGCGAGCTTTCTTTCGTGTATTTGGTAACTGGATCGAGCGGAGGTAACAGGAAGCCTCCGAATTCTGTCCGGGGGGCAGGCCGCCTGCCTGTGGTGTTTTCAACGCAAAGACGTCGAATTAACGTCGAGCATACACTTTCAAACACTGTGTGTAACGGGCGAATGCGAGGCCGGCACACGGAACACGAAACAATAAATTGAAAACATGAGAAACACGGCAAATCTCTGTATGCCTACTAGACAACATTAGATAATAACAGTGTGAATTGAAAACACATCTCAGCACACATTGGAAACCATCCATAGGAATAATTAATAAGTAAAAGTCAGGCATGCGTTGAAACCATTATTTAGCAAGCTGACGTGTGCAACAGACGCTTTTTCCACTGTGTCTCATATCAGCAACATATTTTATCGAAAATGGCCAGCCGTAAGATCGGAAACCGTCGCAACGATACGTTGCACCTGGAGAAACTGACGTTTGAACTGAAGAAAAAACTGAACGAGCTGCCACGAGTGAGCAACGTGACATCAGATGACAACGGACCATGCACAGCGGCAGATTTAAGGGTTTGGGAATACAAGAACTTCGTTTTTATGCCGGACGACATGAAGCGTTTTTACATGTCGACCGATGGGATGCACACGAGCTGGACGTACAACTATTCGAAGCGCGCAAAATTACGTGTAGGCCACCTCTACATACCTAAATTGACGCACATCCAGAACCTCGAACTGAAAGGACCGGGAACTGTTTTCGAGCTCGAGCGCATAGGTGACAGGGGTTTCGTTTTGCTCGTGTACAAGACAAATGTTACAACCCGTCCGGAAATTTATTTGTTGGAAGTGGGATCGTGGAAGTGGACACTGTTGGCGGACTCCTTTACGACATACTTACACATGAGCATCGAGCATCTCGGGCTACCATGTTGGCAGTTAGCCTTTGCCAGCTGTCGCCTGCCAGGGTGGGCTGAACAGCTGTTTTTGGTGCTGGCTCCACATTTGCTTTTGGACGATGACGAAATGCTAGGACCGAAGAGCGCGCCGGTATACCACCGAGCGCAGCACCCGCTCAATGTGCTAGATCCGGCTAGATTTTGGACCACGGTACGACGCATGCGCTCGGCACATGAATAGCCAACGACCAACGAGAACGAGAACGAGGTGGCCAAGGAGGATTACTTTACCATTACGTTAGACCATTACGCATTTAAAATAAACAATAAATAGCCACTGCACGGCCACTGTTTCAATTACACAGAAATGTAGTTTTATTTCTATCTAAAGCTTACTTTTGTTTTCTTCCCATTCGCATTCCCATTCCGCATTCCAGGGACCAGCTTTGCCCGTGAACAACACAACACACATGGTTTGGTCTGATAATTGTACACAGTTTTGAGATTGTATCGAAGGATCGAATAAAATTGCTTCACAAACTTCATCAACCACCACCACCCAGAAGAGGGTTCCTTGACTGGGTTTTACCCGTAGCAGTATATGGGCACCTGGGCAATACACAGTGCTGGGCAGACAGCACTGCGCAACAAACACAACTTACACATGACGCACACACACACACACACACACACACACGCACACACATCATTTGTTTATTTACACCCATACAATTCATTACCTTGCACCGTACGATATTCAAACATTGTGCGAGAAGCGACCGCATTGCCGGGCCAGTATGAATGCCGTGCGTTTATAGTGCAGTGCTGGGTGCGCGCGTGTTTGGCGCACTACTGTGAGGCGAAACTAACAACGACGCCGGTGATTCGCGATGCTGGGAAAAGGTGCGCCAGTGGGAATGATGGCTTGTACAGCGCGCACAGCTGCCAGTACTGCACGCCGCCTGAGAAGGGCCCGATCAACGCGGCCAGGTTTGTATGGGCGTGCGTCTATGCGGCAGTGTTGAAAATTCGTGATTTTTTCACAACTACCCCCACGGGGGACTAAAAACGACGGGGCCGGGGGCAAAAGGAGTGCCAATGGGAGTGATCTGGTTGTTTGTACAACGCGTACGTCGGTGCCATCACTGGTGCCGGTACAATAATATTACAATGTGCATGTTCATAGGCGACGACATAGTTTAAAAAAAAAAACGATGACACTTATCGTCTCAAAACCGTCGTCGTTGGTCTAAATAAACGCGTCCTCGAGGCGAAAATGCGCGAACGCATTAAACGTCGGGTAAAAGGTCGGCCACAAATTATGCTAAAACGACTGGAAAACAGAAACTCCACATAAAAAAAAAAAACAAAACGAAAGTTTCATCAAAAAGCTGCATGACTACTCATGGGGATTTGAATCCCGGCCCTGCCATGTGAAGACCAGCGCCGCTGTAGCGTCGGTGATATTCGCGAGATGTTCCATCGTGTAGGAATGAAGAAGGACGACCAACGCAGCCAAATGATATTCTGGGATGGCGACGACCTTCGAGGCGAACCTGCTGTTTACGTGGTTACCGTTATGACGTTTGGTGCAGCATGCTCGCCCACTAGCGCACAGTTCGTGAAAAACCGAAATGCATCACGTTTCCGGCAGGATTTCCCGCGAGCGGTGGAATGCATCGAAGAGGAACATTATGTCGATGACATGCTTGTCAACGTGGAAACGGAAGAGGAAGCTGCTGAGCTAGCTAAAACGGTTCGCTATATTCACGCGAAAGGGGGCTTCGAGATACGGAATTGGGCGTCCAATTCACGCAAGGTGGTTGATTCAATGCAGGAAGGGCCTACAACAGCGAAATCGTCAGCTTGCGCAAACAGACCCCGCAAAAGCACCCGTGGAAAAGGGGGGTCGAGAAGAAAAGCAGCATCTATAAGCTCTCGCCTATTCTGAACGACCACGGGATCCTGAGAGTGGGGGGACGTTTGACGGAATGCGTAGGCATCAACAATTTCTCACGGAACCCGATCATCCTTCCTCGGCGAGACTACGGAACCGATCTCATTATTCGGGAGCACCACGAAAGGTACAAACACGGCAACCACAACACGGCTTTGAGCGAAGTAAGGATGCGGTACCACATCCCTAAACTGCTGGGGGAATATCGACGCGTTAGGAGAGATTGTCAGTGGTGCAAAGTGAACAACGCGCGACCGGAGCCACCGCTAATGGGTAATTTACCACAACAAAGAACCGCATTTTATTAACGTGCCTTTTCCTTCACAGGGATCGACTACTTCGGCCCGTTTTCTCTGCTTCACGTCGAGAGCTGTACATCTCGAGATAGCGGCGTCCCTCAACACAGCGTCATGCATACTGGCGCCTCACTTTGGCGGCTGCTGGGAGCGTTTGGTACGTTCCGTGAAGAAGGTACTGAATCAGTTCGTGTTCCCCAAGCGCCCTACGGATGAAGTAATGCTGTCAACGTTCACGGAGATCGAACTCATCCTTAATTCGAGACCACTTACCTACGTGCCCCTGAACGACGGACTGGCTGACCCTATAACACGAATAACACGCCAAAAGGACGAATTGTCTCAATAATACCTGGAAAGGACGGTCAAGTTAGGCAAGCCACGGTACAAACGAGCAGTGGAACTTACGTTAGACCCGCACACAAATTAGCAGTCTTAGATGTATCAGCTTAGTAGAAAACCGCGCGGCAAGAGTCGAATACAGAATATAGCGAAAGTAACAAACAGCAAGCAAGCAAGCAAATAAACAAACAAACAAACGCACACACACACGAGGCAACTGACAGAAGATGGGACGTGAAGCCACGGTTTGTACAATCGCGAAAGAAAGGTGTGTCATCACGAAGATCGGGTTTATAAAGTCGCTAATTTATAAACCTTTTAGCATTGAGGTGTTTATTATCGCCTAACAAATATATTTAACCGTGGCGCACTTGGGGGGACAATGTTGGAAAGCAAAGGAACACAAGAAAGAAGAGGAAAGATCGGAAAAAGGGAGCTCGCGTCTACCCGACGGGAATGAGCAAGAGCAGTCTGGAAACGAGGTTGAAACGACGAACTAATTTTTTACTAATTTTTTGATTTCTCTCTGCATTAAAGATTTCTAAAAAATTCAACCGCGTTTCAACACCGGTGTCTTCAGGAGAGCGTTCCAGCACTATATTGATTCTCGGACCACTTCCTGGACGCGTGGCGGGGCTGCAATCGGGAGCTGCAACAAACGGACAGTGGTTAAGAACGTGTGACAGTATTTGGCTGAATTTGCGAAAGTGAACGGTATGTGCGCTCTTACCCGATGCCCAAATCCTTGTTTCGTACATCGTCAAACGACGGCTAGATGTTCCGTTCCTGTGCGTTCCTGCGACGGAGCAAAAAAAAAAAAAAAAACATCACCGTGAGTATAATCAAGCACATCCGTTGGTGTCCGGAATGTTGAAAGTACAACCACTGTGCCATCTGTCAAACGAATTTACCGTTGCACGAACTTTGTTTTTCGCGTTTGACGTTTAAAAACGACGCTATGGAAAACGCGCCTTTTTCCTGTATATTCTGAACTCTGCGACACGACTAACATCTCAGCTATCGAATGTGCTAATAAAGTTTCTTTTGTGTTGTAAACGTAAAACATATTTGGCCACCTCTTTAGTTTTCCACCCTCGCCAACAGGTTATGGGCCCAGCGCATCGTGGACAACATAAAGTTTTGCGGTTTACTGTAGCAGGAAAGTGACTTTTGGTGAATTAGCATCCTGGTGTTATCCGTAGTGTGTGTGTTTGGAAAGAATACGCGATGGCGGAAACACATGTTTCGATTGAGAAGCTGAGTGACCAGAACTACACGGTTTGGAAGTTTAAGATGCGGCTCCTTTTGTCACGTGATAAAGTACTGCACGTTGTGACGGAGGAGCAGCCGGAGGCCCCTGATGCCAAATGGCTAGCCGACGATGAGAAGGCGAGGGCCCTGATCGGCTTGGCATTGGATGACAGCCAGCTTATTCATGTCATGCAGACGAATACGGCGAAAGAGATGTGGGACGCTCTGAAAGGCTATCACGAGCGGTCATCCCTTTCGAGCAAGATTCATGTAATGCGCCAAATGTTTGCCACCAAGATGCCGGAAAGTGGAAACATGGCTGAGCACCTGAAAGAACTTACTTCGTTACGTCTCCGACTGATAGCCCTTGGTGAGGAAATGAAGGAGCTCTCCTTCGTTGCCCTGATGCTGTCCAGTCTACCGAAATCTTACGACGGTCTGATAACAGCATTGGAGAGTAGGCCGGATGCTGACCTAACAGTAGATTTTGTTAAAGGGAAGTTGCTGGACGAAGGGCGTCGGCGTGCGAATGGCGTAGATGAAGAAAAGGCTCTGTACTCTGGGAAATATGGTGCTAGCAATAAACCCAGTGGAAAGAAAAAGAAGAAGATGCAGTGCCACTACTGCAGGCAGGACGGGCATTTCCGAAGAGACTGTAAAAAGTTGGCTGCGGACAAAAAGGAGAGAGGAGTTCGTGAATCAGCGAACGTCACTGTGGAAGAAAAACAACACAATAGTATGGGTCTGTGTTTGTTCCTTGGGAAGGCACAAACTAAAGGACTATGGTGCTTTGATTCGGGTGCGACTTCCCATATGACGAACGATACATCTATTTTACACCACATTGACAAATCGAAGCGGTCTACTATCTCCTTGGCCAATGGACGAGTCATCAAGTCGGCGGGTGTCGGAAGCAGTAGTTTGGTGTCGGTGAATGGAAATGGTGCTCGAATGAACGTTTCGCTAGACAACGTTTGCCACGTGCCTTCGCTCACAACAAACCTTCTATCGGTTAGCAAAATTGCCGATTTAGGTTTTGAAGTTGTGTTTGACAAGGCTGGCTGCCGGGTTAGAAAAGGTGAAAAGGTGGTATTAGTTGGCGAACGACAAGGCGGTCTGTATCACTTGAAGCGTTATTCGGAGCATGCAATGCTCGTCGAGCCTACTTGTGGAGTTTCCTGTCTACACCTGTGGCATCGTCGATTTGGGCACCGTGACACGGAAGCAGTAATGAAGATTGTGAAAAACAACATGGGAAGCGGTTTGAAAATTGACCGGTGTAACGCAAAGTCCGTATGCGGACCGTGCTGCGAGGGCAAGATGAGCCGTGAATCCTTCCCTAAGGTTTCATCTTCGAGGGCTTCTGCTGTTGGCGAACTGGTGCACACGGACCTGGGAGGCCCAATGGAAATACCCACAGTGCGCGGCAGTCGGTTCTACATGATCATGGTAGATGACTACAGTCGTTATACGGTTATCTATCTGATGCAGAACAAGTACGATGCTGAGGATCGAATTAGAGAATACTGTGCTCTGGTAAAAACACAGTTTGGTAACTTCCCTAAGGTCATTCGGTCAGATGGTGGTGGCGAGTACGGAAGTAATTCTTTGCGAAAATTCTTTGTAGATCACGGCATGGTACATCAACAAACGGCACCGTATTCGCCGCAGCAGAACGGAGTGGCCGAGCGCAAAAACAGGTACCTGGTTGAGATGATGCGCTGCATGCTGGCAGATTCGGGCTTAGATAAGGTGTTCTGGGGTGAAGCGATTTCGACTGCCTGCTACCTGCAAAATCGCTTGCCATCATCCTCAGTGGCATTAACACCTTTTGAGCTGTGGTACCGAAAGAAGCCCTCGTACGAACATCTTCGTGTATTTGGATCGGAGGCTTTTGTGCACGTTCCAAAAGAAAAACGCAGAAAGCTTGACAAAAGAGCTGACAAATTGGTGTTCGTTGGTTATGAGGATGGTCAGAAGGCTTACCGTTTTGTGAACCTGCTAACGAAAAGAATCACCATTAGCAGAGATGCCAAGTTTTTGGAACAGTGCGAGAAACAGAACGTGCCAAAGCCGAAGCTGACACCGTCAGGAGGAGTAGTGGAATTTCCACTTGTCTCAACTCCACCTCCTCAATCGGAGGAACCGATCGTCATCGAAGAAAGCGTGAACTTAGATGCATCGCAGTACGAAAGTGCGACCGAAGACGACCCGACGAATGAACCTTCGTTTCATGCATTCCCTTTGGATGAGGTTGTACGTAAATCGACTAGAGCGACCAAGGGAATTGCACCGATTCGTTTGATAGAGGAAGCGTATACGGCAAGAAAAGCGGAAATAGCGGTGGAACCCAAAAATCTCAATGAAGCTCTGGCCTGTGATGCTCATGCCGAATGGAGATCGGCAATGGAAAGTGAGCTGAAATCACACAATGAAAATGGGACTTGGGATGCCTTAGTGGAGCTGCCTGCAGGACGGAAAGTGGTAGGTTGCCGCTGGGTCTTCAAATTGAAGCGGAACGCAGCTGGAGAAATAACCAAACATAAGGCCCGTCTGGTAGCTCAAGGCTATACTCAGCAGTTCGGCGAGGACTATGACCAGGTCTTTGCTCCCGTTACCAGCTATACGACTCTTCGAATGTTGCTTGCCCTGGCTTCCAAATTGAAAATGACACTTCGTCATTTTGATATCAAAACTGCCTATTTGTACGGTGATCTAGACCAAGAGTTGTACATGCGACAACCACCAGGCTATGCAGAGAAGGGAAAAGAACATTTGGTGTGCCGTCTAAAGAAAAGCATCTATGGACTGAAGCAGTCTGCACGATGCTGGAACCTAAAACTGCATAGTGTCCTAGTGAAGATGAATTTC
Organism: Anopheles stephensi; assembly: GCF_013141755.1. Classification (NCBI taxonomy): domain Eukaryota; kingdom Metazoa; phylum Arthropoda; class Insecta; order Diptera; family Culicidae; genus Anopheles; species Anopheles stephensi. The sequence continues at coordinate 67,148 of NW_023405365.1, read as the reverse complement.
CAGCAAAGTGATGCGGATAAGTGTTTGTACACAAAAGTCGTTAAAGGGAAGAAAGTTTACATCCTAGTATACGTAGACGACTTAATGGTAGGGTGTGTAGATGAAACTATTATCGACACTGTATACCAAACCTTAAGTGACCTTTTTGAAATGACTGATCTCGGAAAAGTGAGTTATTTCTTGGGACTCGAAATCAAACAGAAAAATGGTGATTATAGTGTTAGCCTCGAAAACTATATTGAAAAACTAATCCATAAGTTTGGTTTGAGTGATGCAAAAGTTGCAAAAACGCCTATGGACGAAGGGTTTTTGAAAGTACAGGACAAGAGCGCAACTTTGGATGATCAAACTCAGTATAGAAGTCTTGTTGGTGGTCTGTTGTATATATCGGTGTGTGCGCGACCCGATATTGCGGTTAGTACGGGCATACTCGGTCGAAAAGTGAGTGCGCCTACTGAAGCATACTGGGTGGCAGCCAAACGCGTCGTTCGGTACTTAAAGGCAACTAAGCATTGGCGGTTGATGTATGACGGACGTGGTGATGGCTTGATCGGATATTCAGATGCCGACTGGGCCGGCGATGCCAACACGCGGAAGTCAACAACAGGATACGTGTTCTGCTACGCAGGAGGAGCTGTGTCTTGGGCCAGCCGTAAGCAGACGAGTGTCACGTTATCCTCCATGGAATCGGAGTACGTTGCTCTGAGTGAGGCTACACAAGAATCGATCTGGCTTCGTCGGTTGTTGAACGACATGGGCGAGCACGTGAAGGGACCGATAACAATTATGGAAGACAACCAGAGTTGTATTCAATTTGTTAACTCCGATCGGACCAATCGTCGCTCGAAGCATATTGAGACGAAGGAGCATTTCGTCAAGCAGCAGTGTGCGTCAGGACTTCTGACGCTTGAATACTGTCCCACGGCAGATATGTTAGCTGACGTTCTCACTAAACCCCTGGGAACCATAAAGCAACGAAGGTTTTCAGGAATGCTGGGACTGTCGACGAATGATGGCACAATTAGTTGAGGAGGAGTGTTGAAAGTACAACCACTGTGCCATCTGTCAAACGAATTTACCGTTGCACGAACTTTGTTTTTCGCGTTTGACGTTTAAAAACGACGCTATGGAAAACGCGCCTTTTTCCTGTATATTCTGAACTCTGCGACACGACTAACATCTCAGCTATCGAATGTGCTAATAAAGTTTCTTTTGTGTTGTAAACGTAAAACATATTTGGCCACCTCTTTAGTTTTCCACCCTCGCCAACACGGAACACGGTGGTTGATGTTACCGTCATCGTTACCGGAATGCGAAACTACTCACCCAACGTATGCACTGGACGTACCGCGCATTCAGCATCCAGAAGTATCGTCTAGCAGAAGAGCGTGTGAAACAACAATTACAACACACTGCCCCCCGGCAGACCGGCAGACATCCACGCGCACGAAACACTCTCCATCACGCGATGGCCACTTGCACGCATCTCAGGCAGTCCTGGATGCTGGAGAGACTCAGCACACGCGCATTGGTAAGCCTGGCAGGATGTGCACAGCAAACACAAATCACTCGCGCGAGCTTTCTTTCGTGTATTTGGTAACTGGATCGAGCGGAGGTAACAGGAAGCCTCCGAATTCTGTCCGGGGGGCAGGCCGCCCGCCTGTGGTGTTTTCAACGCAAAGACGTCGAATTAACGTCGAGCATACACTTTCAAACACTGTGTGTAACGGGCGAATGCGAGGCCGGCACACGGAACACGAAACACTTAATTGAAAACATGAGAAACACGGCAAATCTCTGTATGCCTACTAGACAACATTAAATAATAACAGTGTGAATTGAAAACACATCTCAGCACACATTGGAAACCATCCATAGGAATAATTAATAAGTAAAAGTCAGGCATGCGTTGAAACCATTATTTAGCAAGCTGACGTGTGCAACAGACGCTTTTTCCACTGTGTCTCATATCAGCAACATTTTTTATCGAAAATGGCCAGCCGTAAGATCGGAAACCGTCGCAACGATACGTTGCACCTGGAGAAACTCACGTTTGAACTGAAGAAAAAACTGAACGAGCTGCCACGAGTGAGCAACGTGACATCAGATGACAACGGACCATGCACAGCGGCAGATTTAAGGGTTTGGGAATACAAGAACTTCGTTTTTATGCCGGACGACATGAAGCGTTTTTACATGTCGACCGATGGGATGCACACGAGCTGGACGTACAACTATTCGAAGCGCGCAAAATTACGTGTAGGCCACCTCTACATACCTAAATTGACGCACATCCAGAACCTCGAACTGAAAGGACCGGGAACTGTTTTCGAGCTCGAGCGCATAGGTGACAGGGGTTTCGTTTTGCTCGTGTACAAGACAAATGTTACAACCCGTCCGGAAATTTATTTGTTGGAAGTGGGATCGTGGAAGTGGACACTGTTGGCGGACTCCTTTACGACATACTTACGCATGAGCATCGAGCATCTCGGGCTACCATGTTGGCAGTTAGCCTTTGCCAGCTGTCGCCTGCCAGGGTGGGCTGAACAGCTGTTTTTGGTGCTGGCTCCACATTTGCTTTTGGACAATGACGAAATGCTAGGACCGAAGAGCGCGCCGGTATACCACCGAGCGCAGCACCCGCTCAATGTGCTAGATCCGGCTAGATTTTGGACCACGGTACGACGCATGCACTCGGCACATGAATAGCCAACGACCAACGAGAACGAGAACGAGGTGGCCAAGGAGGATTACTTTACCATTACGTTAGACCATTACGCATTTAAAATAAACAATAAATAGTCACTGCACGGCCACTGTTTCAATTACACAGAAATGTAGTTTTATTTCTATCTAAAGCTTACTTTTGTTTTCTTCCCATTCGCATTCCCATTCCGCATTCCAGGGACCAGCTTTGCCCGTGAACAACACAACACACATGGTTTGGTCTGATAATTGTACACAGTTTTGAGATTGTATCGAAGGATCGAATAAAATTGCTTCACAAACTTCATCAACCACCACCACCCAGAAGAGGGTTCCTTGACTGGGTTTTACCCGTAGCAGTATATGGGCACCTGGGCAATACACAGTGCTGGGCAGACAGCACTGCGCAACGAACACAACTTGTACATCACGCACGCACGCACGCACGCACACACACACACACACATATCATTTGTTTATTTACACCCATACAATTCATTACCTTGCACCGTACGATATTCAAACATTGTGCGAGAAGCGACCGCATTGCCGGGCCTGTATGAATGCCGTGCGTTTATAGTGCAGTGCTGGGTGCGCGCGTGTTTGGCGCACTACTGTGAGGCGAAACTAACAACGACGCCGGTGATTCGCGATGCTGGGAAAAGGTGCGCCAGTGGAAATGATGGCTTGTACAGCGCGCACAGCTGCCAGTACTGCTCGCCGCCTGAGAAGGGCCCGATCAACGCGGCCAGCTTTGTATGGGCGTGCGTCTATGCGGCAGTGCTGAAAATTCGTGATTTTTTCGCAACTACCCCCACGGGGGACTAAAAACGACGGGGCCGGGGCAAAAGGAGTGCCAATGGGAGTGATCTGGTTGTTTGTACAACGCGTACGTCGGTGCCATCACTGGTGCCGGTACAATAATATTACAATGTGCATGTTCATAGGCGACGACATAGTTTAAAAAAAAACGATGACACTTATCGTCTCAAAACCGTCGTCGTTGGTCTAAATAAACGCGTCCTCGAGGCGAAAATGCGCGAACGCATTAAACGTCGGGTAAAAGGTCGGCCACAAATTATGCTAAAACGACTGGAAAACAGAAACTCCACATAAAAAAAAAAAAACAAAACGAAAGTTTCATCAAAAAGCTGCATGACTGCTCATGGGGATTTGAATCCCGGCCATGCCATGTGAAGACCAGCGCCGCTGTAGCGTCGGTGATATTCGCGAGATGTTCCATCGAGTAGGAATGAAGAAGGACGACCAACGCAGCCAAATGATATTCTGGGACGACCTTCGAGGCGAACCTGCTGTTTACGTGGTTACCGTTATGACGTTTGGTGCAGCATGCTCGCCCACTAGCGCACAGTTCGTGAAAAACCGAAATGCATCACGTTTCCGGCAGGATTTCCCGCGAGCGGTGGAATGCATCGAAGAGGAACATTATGTCGATGACATGCTTGTCAACGTGGAAACGGAAGAGGAAGCTACTGAGCAAGCTAAAACGGTTCGCTATATTCACGCGAAAGGGGGCTTCGAGATACGGAATTGGGCGTCCAATTCACGCAAGGTGGTTGATTCAATGCAGGAAGGGCCTACGCCTATTCTGAACGACCACGGGATCCTGAGAGTGGGGGGACGTTTGACGGAATGCGTAGGCATCAACAATTCCTCACGGAACCCGATCATCCTTCCTCGGCGAGACTACGGAACCGATCTCATTATTCGGGAGCACCACGAAAGGTACAAACACGGCAACCACAACACGGTTTTGAGCGAATTAAGGATGCGGTACCACATCCCTAAACTGCTGGGGGAATATCGACGCGTTAGGAGAGATTGTCAGTGGTGCAAAGTGAACAACGCGCGACCGGAGCCACCGCTAATGGGTAATTTACCACAACAAAGAACCGCATTTTATTAACGTGCCTTTTCCTTCACAGGGATCGACTACTTCGGCCCGTTTTTACTGCCTCACGTCGAGAGCTGTACATCTCGAGATAGCGGCGTCCCTCACCACAGCGTCATGCGTACTGGCGTTTCGCTGATTCATCGCTAGACGTGGAACGCCCCTAGAAGTGATCAGCGACAGAGGTACCAACTTCGTCGGTGCCGAAGAGGTTGATCACGATGTTCTGATGACCGAGTTCTGCGGACCGCGGATGAAGTGTACATTTAACCCGCCTGGGGCGCCTCACTTTGGCGGCTGCTGGGAGCGTTTGGTACGTTCCGTGAAGAAGGTACTGAATCAGTTCATGTTCCCCAAGCGCCCTACGGATGAAGTAATGCTGTCAACGTTCACGGAGATCGAACTCATCCTTAATTCGAGACCACTTACCTACGTGCCCCTGAACGACGGACTGGCTGACCCTATAACACCTAATCACCTGCTCCTTGGGAGCTCTGATGGAAGCAAACCACCGGCAGTTTTCTGTGATAGCCCTGCTACAATCCGCTCGTCGGGGCGAATGGCGCAGCATTCAGCAGATTTATTCTGGAAGAAATGGACGGTCAAGTTAGGCAAGCCACGGTACAAACGAGCAGTGGAACTTACGTTAGACCCGCACACAAATTAGCAGTCTTAGATGTATCAGCTTAGTAGAAAACCGCACGGCAAGAGTCGAATACAGAATATAGCGAAAGTAACAAACAGCAAGCAAGCAAATAAACAAACAAACAAACGCACACACACACGAGGCAACTGACAGAAGATGGGACGTGAAGCCACGGTTTGTACAATCGCGAAAGAGAGGTGTGTCATCACGAAGATCGGGTTTATAAAGTCGCTAATTTATAAACCTTTTAGCATTGAGGTGTTTATTATCGCCTAACAAATATATTTAACCGTGGCGCACTTGGGGGGACAATGTTGGAAACTTTATAGAACAAGAAACAAGAAACAACAAGAAAGAAGAGGAAAGATCGGAAAAAGGGAGCTCGCGCCTACCCGACGGGAATGAGCAAGAGCAGTCTGGAAACGACGAACAAATGTACTAATTTTTTGATTTCTCTCTGCATTAAAGATTTCTAAAAAATTCAACCGCGTTTCAACATCGGTGTCTTCAGGAGAGCGTTCCAGCACTATATTGATTCTCGGACCACTTCCTGGACGCGTGGCGGGGCTGCAATCGGGAGCTGCAACAAACGGACAGTGGTTAAGAACGTGTGACAGTATTTGGCTGAATTTGCGAAAGTGAACGGTATGTGCGCTCTTACCCGATGCCCAAATCCTTGTTTCGTACATCGTCAAACGACGGCTAGATGTTCCGTTCCTGTGCGTTCCTGCGACGGAGCAAAAAAAAAAAAAAAAAACATCACCGTGAGAATAATCAAGCACATCCGTTGGTGTCCGGAACACGGTGGTTGATGTTACCGTCATCGTTAGCGGAATGCGAAACTACTCACCCAACGTATGCACTGGACGTACCGCGCATTCAGCATCCAGAAGTATCGTCTAGCAGAAGAGTGTGTGAAACAACAATTACAACACACTGCCCCCCGGCAGACCGGCAGACATCCACGCGCACGAAACACTCTCCATCACGCGATGGCCACTTGCACGCATCTCAGGCAGTCCTGGATGCTGGAGAGACTCAGCACACGCGCATTGGTAAGCCTGGCAGGATGTGCACAGCAAACACAAATCACTCGCGCGAGCTTTCTTTCGTGTATTTGGTAACTGGATCGAGCGGAGGTAACAGGAAGCCTCCGAATTCTGTCCGGGGGGCAGGCCGCCCGCCTGTGGTGTTTTCAACGCAAAGACGTCGAATTAACGTCGAGCATACACTTTCAAACACTGTGTGTAACGGACGAATGCGAGGCCGGCACACGGAACACGAAACACTAAATTGAAAACATGAGAAACACGGCAAATCGCTGTATGCCTACTAGACAACATTAGATAATAACAGTGTGAATTGAAAACACATCTCAGCACACATTGGAAACCATCCATAGGAATAATTAATAAGTAAAAGTCAGGCATGCGTTGAAACCATTATTTAGCAAGCTGACGTGTGCAACAGACGCTTTTTCCACTGTGTCTCATATCAGCAACATTTTTTATCGAAAATGGCCAGCCGTAAGATCGGAAACCGTCGCAATGATACGTTGCACCTGGAGCAACTGACGTTTGAACTGGAGAAAAAACTGAACGAGCTGCCACGAGTGAGCAACGTGACATCAGAAGACAACGGACCATGCACAGCGGCAGATTTAAGGGTTTGGGAATACAAGAACTTCGTTTTTATGCCGGACGACATGAAGCGTTTTTACATGTCGACCGATGGGATGCACACGAGCTGGACGTACAACTATTCGAAGAGCGCAAAATTACGTGTAGGCCACCTCTACATACCTAAATTGACGCACATCCAGAACCTCGAACTGAAAGGACCGGGAACTGTTTTCGAGCTCGAGCGCATAGGTGACAGGGGTTTCGTTTTGCTCGTGTACAAGACAAATGTTACAACCCGTCCGGAAATTTATTTGTTGGAAGTGGGATCGTGGAAGTGGACACTGTTGGCGGACTCCTTTACGACATACTTACGCATGAGCATCGAGCATCTCGGGCTACCATGTTGGCAGTTAGCCTTTGCCAGCTGTCGCCTGCCAGGGTGGGCTGAACAGCTGTTTTTGGTGCTGGCTCCACATTTGCTTTTGGACGATGACGAAATGCTAGGACCGAAGAGCGCGCCGGTATACCACCGAGCGCAGCACCCGCTCAATGTGCTAGATCCGGCTAGATTTTGGACCACGGTACGACGCATGCGCTCGGCACATGAATAGCCAACGACCAACGAGAACGAGAACGAGGTGGCCAAGGAGGATTACTTTACCATTACGTTAGACCATTACGCATTTAAAATAAACAATAAATAGCCACTGCACGGCCACTGTTTCAATTACACAGAAATGTAGTTTTATTTCTATCTAAAGCTTACTTTTGTTTTCTTCCCATTCGCATTCCCATTCCGCATTCCAGGGACCAGCTTTGCCCGTGAACAACACAACACGCATGGTTTGGTCTGATAATTGTACACAGTTTTGAGATTGTATCGAAGGATCGAATAAAATTGCTTCACAAACTTCATCAACCACCACCACCCAGAAGAGGGTTCCTTGACTGGGTTTTACCCGTAGCAGTATATGGGCACCTGGGCAATACACAGTGCTGGGCAGACAGCACTGCGCAACGAACACAACTTACACATGACGCACACACACACACACACACACACACACACACACACACGCACACACATCATTTGTTTATTTACACCCATACAATTCATTACCTTGCACCGTTCGATATTCAAACATTGTGCGAGAAGCGACCGCGTTGCCGGGCCAGTATGAATGCGGTGCGTTTATAGTGCAGTGCTGGGTGCGCGCGTGTTTGGCGCACTACTGTGAGGCGAAACTAACAACGACGCCGGTGATTCGCGATGCTGGGAAAAGGTGCGCCAGTGGAAATGATGGCTTGTACAGCGCGCACAGCTGCCAGTACTGCTCGCCGCCTGAGAAGGGCCCGATCAACGCGGCCAGCTTTGTATGGGTTTGCGTCTATGCGGCAGTGTTGAAAATTCGTGATTTTTTCGCAACTACCCCCACGGGGGACTAAAAACGACGGGGCCGGGGGCAAAAGGAGTGCCAATGGGAGTGATCTGGTTGTTTGTACAACGCGTACGTCGGTGCCATCACTGGTGCCGGTACAATAATATTACAATGTGCATGTTCATAGGCGACGACATAGTTTAAAAAAACGATGACACTTATCGTCTCAAAACCGTCGTCGTTGGTCTAAATAAACGCGGCCTCGAGGCGAAAATGCGCGAACGCATTAAACGTCGGGTAAAAGGTCGGCCACAAATTATGCTAAAACGACTGGAAAACAGAAACTCCACATAAAAAAAAAAAAACAAAACGAAAGTTTCATCAAAAAGCTGCATGACTGCTCATGGGGATTTGAATCCCGGCCATGCCATGTGAAGACCAGCGCCGCTGTAGCGTCGGTGATATTTGCGAGATGTTCCATCGAGTAGGAATGAAGAAGGACGACCAATGCAGCCAAATGATATTCTGGGACGACCTTCGAGGCGAACCTGCTGTTTACGTGGTTACCGTTATGACGTTTGGTGCAGCATGCTCGCCCACTAGCGCACAGTTCGTGAAAAACCGAAATGCATCACGTTTCCGGCAGGATTTCCCGCGAGCGGTGGAATGCATCGAAGAGGAACATTATGTCGATGACATGCTTGTCAACGTGGAAACGGAAGAGGAAGCTGCTGAGCTAGCTAAAACGGTTCGCTATATTCACGCGAAAGGGGGCTTCGAGATACGGAATTGGGCGTCCAATTCACGCAAGGTGGTTGATTCAATGCAGGAAGGGCCAACGCCTATTCTGAACGACCACGGGATCCTGAGAGTGGGGGGACGTTTGACGGAATGCGTAGGCATCAACAATTCCTCACGGAACCCGATCATCCTTCCTCGGCGAGACTACGGAACCGATCTCATTATTCGGGAGCAACACGAAAGGTACAAACACGGCAACCACAACACGGTTTTGAGCGAATTAAGGATGCGGTACCGTGCGAATTAAGGATACCGTACAAAGAACCGCATTTTATTAACGTGCCTTTTCCTTCACAGGGATCGACTACTTCCGCCCGTTTTTACTGCCTCGCGTCGAGAGCTGTACATCTCGAGATAGCGGCGTCCCTCACCACAGCGTCATGCGTACTGGCGTTTCGCTGATTCATCGCTAGACGTGGAACGCCCCTAGAAGTGATCAGCGACAGAGGTACCAACTTCGTCGGTGCCGAAGAGGTTGATCACGATGTTCTGATGACCGAGTTCTGCGGACCGCGGATGAAGTGTACATTTAACCCGCCTGGGGCGCCTCACTTTGGCGGCTGCTGGGAGCGTTTGGTACGTTCCGTGAAGAAGGTACTGAATCAGTTCATGTTCCCCAAGCGCCCTACGGATGAAGTAATGCTGTCAACGTTCACGGAGATCGAACTCATCCTTAATTCGAGACCACTTACCTACGTGCCCCTGAACGACGGACTGGCTGACCCTATAACACCTAATCACCTGCTCCTTGGGAGCTCTGATGGAAGCAAACCACCGGCAGTTTTCTGTGATAGCCCTGCTACAATCCGCTCGTCGGGGCGAATGGCGCAGCATTCAGCAGATTTATTCTGGAAGAAATGGACGGTCAAGTTAGGCAAGCCACGGTACAAACGAGCAGTGGAACTTACGTTAGACCCGCACACAAATTAGCAGTCTTAGATGTATCAGCTTAGTAGAAAACCGCACGGCAAGAGTCGAATACAGAATATAGCGAAAGTAACAAACAGCAAGCAAGCAAATAAACAAACAAACAAACGCACACACACACGAGGCAACTGACAGAAGATGGGACGTGAAGCCACGGTTTGTACAATCGCGAAAGAGAGGTGTGTCATCACGAAGATCGGGTTTATAAAGTCGCTAATTTATAAACCTTTTAGCATTGAGGTGTTTATTATCGCCTAACAAATATATTTAACCGTGGCGCACTTGGGGGGACAATGTTGGAAACTTTATAGAACAAGAAACAAGAAACAACAAGAAAGAAGAGGAAAGATCGGAAAAAGGGAGCTCGCGCCTACCCGACGGGAATGAGCAAGAGCAGTCTGGAAACGACGAACAAATGTACTAATTTTTTGATTTCTCTCTGCATTAAAGATTTCTAAAAAATTCAATCGCGTTTCAACATCGGTGTCTTCAGGAGAGCGTTCCAGCACTATATTGATTCTCGGACCACTTCCTGGACGCGTGGCGGGGCTGCAATCGGGAGCTGCAACAAACGGACAGTGGTTAAGAACGTGTGACAGTATTTGGCTGAATTTGCGAAAGTGAACGGTATGTGCGCTCTTACCCGATGCCCAAATCCTTGTTTCGTACATCGTCAAACGACGGCTAGATGTTCCGTTCCTGTGCGTTACTGCGACGGAGCAAAAAAAAAAAAAAAAACTTCACCTTGAGAATAATCAAGCACATCCGTTGGTGTCCGGAACACGGTGGTTGATGTTACCGTCATCGTTAGCGGAATGCGAAACTACTCACCCAACGTATGCACTGGACGTACCGCGCATTCAGCATCCAGAAGTATCGTCTAGCAGAAGAGTGTGTGAAACAACAATTACAACACACTGCCCCCCGGCAGACCGGCAGACATCCACGCGCACGAAACACTCTCCATCACGCGATGGCCACTTGCACGCATCTCAGGCAGTCCTGGATGCTGGAGAGACTCAGCACACGCGCATTGGTAAGCCTGGCAGGATGTGCACAGCAAACACAAATCACTCGCGCGAGCTTTCTTTCGTGTATTTGGTAACTGGATCGAGCGGAGGTAACAGGAAGCCTCCGAATTCTGTCCGGGGGGCAGGCCGCCCGCCTGTGGTGTTTTCAACGCAAAGACGTCGAATTAACGTCGAGCATACACTTTCAAACACTGTGTGTAACGGACGAATGCGAGGCCGGCACACGGAACACGAAACACTAAATTGAAAACATGAGAAACACGGCAAATCGCTGTATGCCTACTAGACAACATTAGATAATAACAGTGTGAATTGAAAACACATCTCAGCACACATTGGAAACCATCCATAGGAATAATTAATAAGTAAAAGTCAGGCATGCGTTGAAACCATTATTTAGCAAGCTGACGTGTGCAACAGACGCTTTTTCCACTGTGTCTCATATCAGCAACATTTTTTATCGAAAATGGCCAGCCGTAAGATCGGAAACCGTCGCAATGATACGTTGCACCTGGAGCAACTGACGTTTGAACTGGAGAAAAAACTGAACGAGCTGCCACGAGTGAGCAACGTGACATCAGAAGACAACGGACCATGCACAGCGGCAGATTTAAGGGTTTGGGAATACAAGAACTTCGTTTTTATGCCGGACGACATGAAGCGTTTTTACATGTCGACCGATGGGATGCACACGAGCTGGACGTACAACTATTCGAAGAGCGCAAAATTACGTGTAGGCCACCTCTACATACCTAAATTGACGCACATCCAGAACCTCGAACTGAAAGGACCGGGAACTGTTTTCGAGCTCGAGCGCATAGGTGACAGGGGTTTCGTTTTGCTCGTGTACAAGACAAATGTTACAACCCGTCCGGAAATTTATTTGTTGGAAGTGGGATCGTGGAAGTGGACACTGTTGGCGGACTCCTTTACGACATACTTACGCATGAGCATCGAGCATCTCGGGCTACCATGTTGGCAGTTAGCCTTTGCCAGCTGTCGCCTGCCAGGGTGGGCTGAACAGCTGTTTTTGGTGCTGGCTCCACATTTGCTTTTGGACGATGACGAAATGCTAGGACCGAAGAGCGCGCCGGTATACCACCGAGCGCAGCACCCGCTCAATGTGCTAGATCCGGCTAGATTTTGGACCACGGTACGACGCATGCGCTCGGCACATGAATAGCCAACGACCAACGAGAACGAGAACGAGGTGGCCAAGGAGGATTACTTTACCATTACGTTAGACCATTACGCATTTAAAATAAACAATAAATAGCCACTGCACGGCCACTGTTTCAATTACATAGAAATGTAGTTTTATTTCTATCTAAAGCTTACTTTTGTTTTCTTCCCATTCGCATTCCCATTCCGCATTCCAGGGACCAGCTTTGCCCGTGAACAACACAACACGCATGGTTTGGTCTGATAATTGTACACAGTTTTGAGATTGTATCGAAGGATCGAATAAAATTGCTTCACAAACTTCATCAACCACCACCACCCAGAAGAGGGTTCCTTGACTGGGTTTTACCCGTAGCAGTATATGGGCACCTGGGCAATACACAGTGCTGGGCAGACAGCACTGCGCAACGAACACAACTTACACATGACGCACACACACACACACACACACACACACACACACACACGCACACACATCATTTGTTTATTTACACCCATACAATTCATTACCTTGCACCGTTCGATATTCAAACATTGTGCGAGAAGCGACCGCGTTGCCGGGCCAGTATGAATGCGGTGCGTTTATAGTGCAGTGCTGGGTGCGCGCGTGTTTGGCGCACTACTGTGAGGCGAAACTAACAACGACGCCGGTGATTCGCGATGCTGGGAAAAGGTGCGCCAGTGGAAATGATGGCTTGTACAGCGCGCACAGCTGCCAGTACTGCTCGCCGCCTGAGAAGGGCCCGATCAACGCGGCCAGCTTTGTATGGGTTTGCGTCTATGCGGCAGTGTTGAAAATTCGTGATTTTTTCGCAACTACCCCCACGGGGGACTAAAAACGACGGGGCCGGGGGCAAAAGGAGTGCCAATGGGAGTGATCTGGTTGTTTGTACAACGCGTACGTCGGTGCCATCACTGGTGCCGGTACAATAATATTACAATGTGCATGTTCATAGGCGACGACATAGTTTAAAAAAACGATGACACTTATCGTCTCAAAACCGTCGTCGTTGGTCTAAATAAACGCGGCCTCGAGGCGAAAATGCGCGAACGCATTAAACGTCGGGTAAAAGGTCGGCCACAAATTATGCTAAAACGACTGGAAAACAGAAACTCCACATAAAAAAAAAAAAAACAAAACGAAAGTTTCATCAAAAAGCTGCATGACTGCTCATGGGGATTTGAATCCCGGCCATGCCATGTGAAGACCAGCGCCGCTGTAGCGTCGGTGATATTTGCGAGATGTTCCATCGAGTAGGAATGAAGAAGGACGACCAATGCAGCCAAATGATATTCTGGGACGACCTTCGAGGCGAACCTGCTGTTTACGTGGTTACCGTTATGACGTTTGGTGCAGCATGCTCGCCCACTAGCGCACAGTTCGTGAAAAACCGAAATGCATCACGTTTCCGGCAGGATTTCCCGCGAGCGGTGGAATGCATCGAAGAGGAACATTATGTCGATGACATGCTTGTCAACGTGGAAACGGAAGAGGAAGCTGCTGAGCTAGCTAAAACGGTTCGCTATATTCACGCGAAAGGGGGCTTCGAGATACGGAATTGGGCGTCCAATTCACGCAAGGTGGTTGATTCAATGCAGGAAGGGCCAACGCCTATTCTGAACGACCACGGGATCCTGAGAGTGGGGGGACGTTTGACGGAATGCGTAGGCATCAACAATTCCTCACGGAACCCGATCATCCTTCCTCGGCGAGACTACGGAACCGATCTCATTATTCGGGAGCAACACGAAAGGTACAAACACGGCAACCACAACACGGTTTTGAGCGAATTAAGGATGCGGTACCGTGCGAATTAAGGATACCGTACAAAGAACCGCATTTTATTAACGTGCCTTTTCCTTCACAGGGATCGACTACTTCCGCCCGTTTTTACTGCCTCGCGTCGAGAGCTGTACATCTCGAGATAGCGGCGTCCCTCACCACAGCGTCATGCGTACTGGCGTTTCGCTGATTCATCGCTAGACGTGGAACGCCCCTAGAAGTGATCAGCGACAGAGGTACCAACTTCGTCGGTGCCGAAGAGGTTGATCACGATGTTCTGATGACCGAGTTCTGCGGACCGCGGATGAAGTGTACATTTAACCCGCCTGGGGCGCCTCACTTTGGCGGCTGCTGGGAGCGTTTGGTACGTTCCGTGAAGAAGGTACTGAATCAGTTCATGTTCCCCAAGCGCCCTACGGATGAAGTAATGCTGTCAACGTTCACGGAGATCGAACTCATCCTTAATTCGAGACCACTTACCTACGTGCCCCTGAACGACGGACTGGCTGACCCTATAACACCTAATCACCTGCTCCTTGGGAGCTCTGATGGAAGCAAACCACCGGCAGTTTTCTGTGATAGCCCTGCTACAATCCGCTCGTCGGGGCGAATGGCGCAGCATTCAGCAGATTTATTCTGGAAGAAATGGACGGTCAAGTTAGGCAAGCCACGGTACAAACGAGCAGTGGAACTTACGTTAGACCCGCACACAAATTAGCAGTCTTAGATGTATCAGCTTAGTAGAAAACCGCACGGCAAGAGTCGAATACAGAATATAGCGAAAGTAACAAACAGCAAGCAAGCAAATAAACAAACAAACAAACGCACACACACACGAGGCAACTGACAGAAGATGGGACGTGAAGCCACGGTTTGTACAATCGCGAAAGAGAGGTGTGTCATCACGAAGATCGGGTTTATAAAGTCGCTAATTTATAAACCTTTTAGCATTGAGGTGTTTATTATCGCCTAACAAATATATTTAACCGTGGCGCACTTGGGGGGACAATGTTGGAAACTTTATAGAACAAGAAACAAGAAACAACAAGAAAGAAGAGGAAAGATCGGAAAAAGGGAGCTCGCGCCTACCCGACGGGAATGAGCAAGAGCAGTCTGGAAACGACGAACAAATGTACTAATTTTTTGATTTCTCTCTGCATTAAAGATTTCTAAAAAATTCAATCGCGTTTCAACATCGGTGTCTTCAGGAGAGCGTTCCAGCACTATATTGATTCTCGGACCACTTCCTGGACGCGTGGCGGGGCTGCAATCGGGAGCTGCAACAAACGGACAGTGGTTAAGAACGTGTGACAGTATTTGGCTGAATTTGCGAAAGTGAACGGTATGTGCGCTCTTACCCGATGCCCAAATCCTTGTTTCGTACATCGTCAAACGACGGCTAGATGTTCCGTTCCTGTGCGTTCCTGCGACGGAGCAAAAAAAAAAAAAAAAACATCACCGTGAGAATAATCAAGCACATCCGTTGGTGTCCGGAACACGGTGGTTGATGTTACCGTCATCGTTAGCGGAATGCGAAACTACTCACCCAACGTATGCACTGGACGTACCGCGCATTCAGCATCCAGAAGTATCGTCTAGCAGAAGAGTGTGTGAAACAACAATTACAACACACTGCCCCCCGGCAGACCGGCAGACATCCACGCGCACGAAACACTCTCCATCACGCGATGGCCACTTGCACGCATCTCAGGCAGTCCTGGATGCTGGAGAGACTCAGCACACGCGCATTGGTAAGCCTGGCAGGATGTGCACAGCAAACACAAATCACTCGCGCGAGCTTTCTTTCGTGTATTTGGTAACTGGATCGAGCGGAGGTAACAGGAAGCCTCCGAATTCTGTCCGGGGGGCAGGCCGCCCGCCTGTGGTGTTTTCAACGCAAAGACGTCGAATTAACGTCGAGCATACACTTTCAAACACTGTGTGTAACGGACGAATGCGAGGCCGGCACACGGAACACGAAACACTAAATTGAAAACATGAGAAACACGGCAAATCGCTGTATGCCTACTAGACAACATTAGATAATAACAGTGTGAATTGAAAACACATCTCAGCACACATTGGAAACCATCCATAGGAATAATTAATAAGTAAAAGTCAGGCATGCGTTGAAACCATTATTTAGCAAGCTGACGTGTGCAACAGACGCTTTTTCCACTGTGTCTCATATCAGCAACATTTTTTATCGAAAATGGCCAGCCGTAAGATCGGAAACCGTCGCAATGATACGTTGCACCTGGAGCAACTGACGTTTGAACTGGAGAAAAAACTGAACGAGCTGCCACGAGTGAGCAACGTGACATCAGAAGACAACGGACCATGCACAGCGGCAGATTTAAGGGTTTGGGAATACAAGAACTTCGTTTTTATGCCGGACGACATGAAGCGTTTTTACATGTCGACCGATGGGATGCACACGAGCTGGACGTACAACTATTCGAAGAGCGCAAAATTACGTGTAGGCCACCTCTACATACCTAAATTGACGCACATCCAGAACCTCGAACTGAAAGGACCGGGAACTGTTTTCGAGCTCGAGCGCATAGGTGACAGGGGTTTCGTTTTGCTCGTGTACAAGACAAATGTTACAACCCGTCCGGAAATTTATTTGTTGGAAGTGGGATCGTGGAAGTGGACACTGTTGGCGGACTCCTTTACGACATACTTACGCATGAGCATCGAGCATCTCGGGCTACCATGTTGGCAGTTAGCCTTTGCCAGCTGTCGCCTGCCAGGGTGGGCTGAACAGCTGTTTTTGGTGCTGGCTCCACATTTGCTTTTGGACGATGACGAAATGCTAGGACCGAAGAGCGCGCCGGTATACCACCGAGCGCAGCACCCGCTCAATGTGCTAGATCCGGCTAGATTTTGGACCACGGTACGACGCATGCGCTCGGCACATGAATAGCCAACGACCAACGAGAACGAGAACGAGGTGGCCAAGGAGGATTACTTTACCATTACGTTAGACCATTACGCATTTAAAATAAACAATAAATAGCCACTGCACGGCCACTGTTTCAATTACATAGAAATGTAGTTTTATTTCTATCTAAAGCTTACTTTTGTTTTCTTCCCATTCGCATTCCCATTCCGCATTCCAGGGACCAGCTTTGCCCGTGAACAACACAACACGCATGGTTTGGTCTGATAATTGTACACAGTTTTGAGATTGTATCGAAGGATCGAATAAAATTGCTTCACAAACTTCATCAACCACCACCACCCAGAAGAGGGTTCCTTGACTGGGTTTTACCCGTAGCAGTATATGGGCACCTGGGCAATACACAGTGCTGGGCAGACAGCACTGCGCAACGAACACAACTTACACATGACGCACACACACACACACACACACACACACACACACACGCACACACATCATTTGTTTATTTACACCCATACAATTCATTACCTTGCACCGTTCGATATTCAAACATTGTGCGAGAAGCGACCGCGTTGCCGGGCCAGTATGAATGCGGTGCGTTTATAGTGCAGTGCTGGGTGCGCGCGTGTTTGGCGCACTACTGTGAGGCGAAACTAACAACGACGCCGGTGATTCGCGATGCTGGGAAAAGGTGCGCCAGTGGAAATGATGGCTTGTACAGCGCGCACAGCTGCCAGTACTGCTCGCCGCCTGAGAAGGGCCCGATCAACGCGGCCAGCTTTGTATGGGTTTGCGTCTATGCGGCAGTGTTGAAAATTCGTGATTTTTTCGCAACTACCCCCACGGGGGACTAAAAACGACGGGGCCGGGGGCAAAAGGAGTGCCAATGGGAGTGATCTGGTTGTTTGTACAACGCGTACGTCGGTGCCATCACTGGTGCCGGTACAATAATATTACAATGTGCATGTTCATAGGCGACGACATAGTTTAAAAAAACGATGACACTTATCGTCTCAAAACCGTCGTCGTTGGTCTAAATAAACGCGGCCTCGAGGCGAAAATGCGCGAACGCATTAAACGTCGGGTAAAAGGTCGGCCACAAATTATGCTAAAACGACTGGAAAACAGAAACTCCACATAAAAAAAAAAAAAACAAAACGAAAGTTTCATCAAAAAGCTGCATGACTGCTCATGGGGATTTGAATCCCGGCCATGCCATGTGAAGACCAGCGCCGCTGTAGCGTCGGTGATATTTGCGAGATGTTCCATCGAGTAGGAATGAAGAAGGACGACCAATGCAGCCAAATGATATTCTGGGACGACCTTCGAGGCGAACCTGCTGTTTACGTGGTTACCGTTATGACGTTTGGTGCAGCATGCTCGCCCACTAGCGCACAGTTCGTGAAAAACCGAAATGCATCACGTTTCCGGCAGGATTTCCCGCGAGCGGTGGAATGCATCGAAGAGGAACATTATGTCGATGACATGCTTGTCAACGTGGAAACGGAAGAGGAAGCTGCTGAGCTAGCTAAAACGGTTCGCTATATTCACGCGAAAGGGGGCTTCGAGATACGGAATTGGGCGTCCAATTCACGCAAGGTGGTTGATTCAATGCAGGAAGGGCCAACGCCTATTCTGAACGACCACGGGATCCTGAGAGTGGGGGGACGTTTGACGGAATGCGTAGGCATCAACAATTCCTCACGGAACCCGATCATCCTTCCTCGGCGAGACTACGGAACCGATCTCATTATTCGGGAGCAACACGAAAGGTACAAACACGGCAACCACAACACGGTTTTGAGCGAATTAAGGATGCGGTACCGTGCGAATTAAGGATACCGTACAAAGAACCGCATTTTATTAACGTGCCTTTTCCTTCACAGGGATCGACTACTTCCGCCCGTTTTTACTGCCTCGCGTCGAGAGCTGTACATCTCGAGATAGCGGCGTCCCTCACCACAGCGTCATGCGTACTGGCGTTTCGCTGATTCATCGCTAGACGTGGAACGCCCCTAGAAGTGATCAGCGACAGAGGTACCAACTTCGTCGGTGCCGAAGAGGTTGATCACGATGTTCTGATGACCGAGTTCTGCGGACCGCGGATGAAGTGTACATTTAACCCGCCTGGGGCGCCTCACTTTGGCGGCTGCTGGGAGCGTTTGGTACGTTCCGTGAAGAAGGTACTGAATCAGTTCATGTTCCCCAAGCGCCCTACGGATGAAGTAATGCTGTCAACGTTCACGGAGATCGAACTCATCCTTAATTCGAGACCACTTACCTACGTGCCCCTGAACGACGGACTGGCTGACCCTATAACACCTAATCACCTGCTCCTTGGGAGCTCTGATGGAAGCAAACCACCGGCAGTTTTCTGTGATAGCCCTGCTACAATCCGCTCGTCGGGGCGAATGGCGCAGCATTCAGCAGATTTATTCTGGAAGAAATGGACGGTCAAGTTAGGCAAGCCACGGTACAAACGAGCAGTGGAACTTACGTTAGACCCGCACACAAATTAGCAGTCTTAGATGTATCAGCTTAGTAGAAAACCGCACGGCAAGAGTCGAATACAGAATATAGCGAAAGTAACAAACAGCAAGCAAGCAAATAAACAAACAAACAAACGCACACACACACGAGGCAACTGACAGAAGATGGGACGTGAAGCCACGGTTTGTACAATCGCGAAAGAGAGGTGTGTCATCACGAAGATCGGGTTTATAAAGTCGCTAATTTATAAACCTTTTAGCATTGAGGTGTTTATTATCGCCTAACAAATATATTTAACCGTGGCGCACTTGGGGGGACAATGTTGGAAACTTTATAGAACAAGAAACAAGAAACAACAAGAAAGAAGAGGAAAGATCGGAAAAAGGGAGCTCGCGCCTACCCGACGGGAATGAGCAAGAGCAGTCTGGAAACGACGAACAAATGTACTAATTTTTTGATTTCTCTCTGCATTAAAGATTTCTAAAAAATTCAATCGCGTTTCAACATCGGTGTCTTCAGGAGAGCGTTCCAGCACTATATTGATTCTCGGACCACTTCCTGGACGCGTGGCGGGGCTGCAATCGGGAGCTGCAACAAACGGACAGTGGTTAAGAACGTGTGACAGTATTTGGCTGAATTTGCGAAAGTGAACGGTATGTGCGCTCTTACCCGATGCCCAAATCCTTGTTTCGTACATCGTCAAACGACGGCTAGATGTTCCGTTCCTGTGCGTTACTGCGACGGAGCAAAAAAAAAAAAAAAAACATTCACCTTGAGAATAATCAAGCACATCCGTTGGTGTCCGGAACACGGTGGTTGATGTTACCGTCATCGTTAGCGGAATGCGAAACTACTCACCCAACGTATGCACTGGACGTACCGCGCATTCAGCATCCAGAAGTATCGTCTAGCAGAAGAGTGTGTGAAACAACAATTACAACACACTGCCCCCCGGCAGACCGGCAGACATCCACGCGCACGAAACACTCTCCATCACGCGATGGCCACTTGCACGCATCTCAGGCAGTCCTGGATGCTGGAGAGACTCAGCACACGCGCATTGGTAAGCCTGGCAGGATGTGCACAGCAAACACAAATCACTCGCGCGAGCTTTCTTTCGTGTATTTGGTAACTGGATCGAGCGGAGGTAACAGGAAGCCTCCGAATTCTGTCCGGGGGGCAGGCCGCCCGCCTGTGGTGTTTTCAACGCAAAGACGTCGAATTAACGTCGAGCATACACTTTCAAACACTGTGTGTAACGGACGAATGCGAGGCCGGCACACGGAACACGAAACACTAAATTGAAAACATGAGAAACACGGCAAATCGCTGTATGCCTACTAGACAACATTAGATAATAACAGTGTGAATTGAAAACACATCTCAGCACACATTGGAAACCATCCATAGGAATAATTAATAAGTAAAAGTCAGGCATGCGTTGAAACCATTATTTAGCAAGCTGACGTGTGCAACAGACGCTTTTTCCACTGTGTCTCATATCAGCAACATTTTTTATCGAAAATGGCCAGCCGTAAGATCGGAAACCGTCGCAATGATACGTTGCACCTGGAGCAACTGACGTTTGAACTGGAGAAAAAACTGAACGAGCTGCCACGAGTGAGCAACGTGACATCAGAAGACAACGGACCATGCACAGCGGCAGATTTAAGGGTTTGGGAATACAAGAACTTCGTTTTTATGCCGGACGACATGAAGCGTTTTTACATGTCGACCGATGGGATGCACACGAGCTGGACGTACAACTATTCGAAGAGCGCAAAATTACGTGTAGGCCACCTCTACATACCTAAATTGACGCACATCCAGAACCTCGAACTGAAAGGACCGGGAACTGTTTTCGAGCTCGAGCGCATAGGTGACAGGGGTTTCGTTTTGCTCGTGTACAAGACAAATGTTACAACCCGTCCGGAAATTTATTTGTTGGAAGTGGGATCGTGGAAGTGGACACTGTTGGCGGACTCCTTTACGACATACTTACGCATGAGCATCGAGCATCTCGGGCTACCATGTTGGCAGTTAGCCTTTGCCAGCTGTCGCCTGCCAGGGTGGGCTGAACAGCTGTTTTTGGTGCTGGCTCCACATTTGCTTTTGGACGATGACGAAATGCTAGGACCGAAGAGCGCGCCGGTATACCACCGAGCGCAGCACCCGCTCAATGTGCTAGATCCGGCTAGATTTTGGACCACGGTACGACGCATGCGCTCGGCACATGAATAGCCAACGACCAACGAGAACGAGAACGAGGTGGCCAAGGAGGATTACTTTACCATTACGTTAGACCATTACGCATTTAAAATAAACAATAAATAGCCACTGCACGGCCACTGTTTCAATTACACAGAAATGTAGTTTTATTTCTATCTAAAGCTTACTTTTGTTTTCTTCCCATTCGCATTCCCATTCCGCATTCCAGGGACCAGCTTTGCCCGTGAACAACACAACACGCATGGTTTGGTCTGATAATTGTACACAGTTTTGAGATTGTATCGAAGGATCGAATAAAATTGCTTCACAAACTTCATCAACCACCACCACCCAGAAGAGGGTTCCTTGACTGGGTTTTACCCGTAGCAGTATATGGGCACCTGGGCAATACACAGTGCTGGGCAGACAGCACTGCGCAACGAACACAACTTACACATGACGCACACACACACACACACACACACACACACACACACGCACACACATCATTTGTTTATTTACACCCATACAATTCATTACCTTGCACCGTTCGATATTCAAACATTGTGCGAGAAGCGACCGCGTTGCCGGGCCAGTATGAATGCGGTGCGTTTATAGTGCAGTGCTGGGTGCGCGCGTGTTTGGCGCACTACTGTGAGGCGAAACTAACAACGACGCCGGTGATTCGCGATGCTGGGAAAAGGTGCGCCAGTGGAAATGATGGCTTGTACAGCGCGCACAGCTGCCAGTACTGCTCGCCGCCTGAGAAGGGCCCGATCAACGCGGCCAGCTTTGTATGGGCGTTGCGTCTATGCGGCAGTGTTGAAAATTCGTGATTTTTTCGCAACTACCCCCACGGGGGACTAAAAACGACGGGGCCGGGGGCAAAAGGAGTGCCAATGGGAGTGATCTGGTTGTTTGTACAACGCGTACGTCGGTGCCATCACTGGTGCCGGTACAATAATATTACAATGTGCATGTTCATAGGCGACGACATAGTTTAAAAAAACGATGACACTTATCGTCTCAAAACCGTCGTCGTTGGTCTAAATAAACGCGGCCTCGAGGCGAAAATGCGCGAACGCATTAAACGTCGGGTAAAAGGTCGGCCACAAATTATGCTAAAACGACTGGAAAACAGAAACTCCACATAAAAAAAAAAAAAACAAAACGAAAGTTTCATCAAAAAGCTGCATGACTGCTCATGGGGATTTGAATCCCGGCCATGCCATGTGAAGACCAGCGCCGCTGTAGCGTCGGTGATATTTGCGAGATGTTCCATCGAGTAGGAATGAAGAAGGACGACCAATGCAGCCAAATGATATTCTGGGACGACCTTCGAGGCGAACCTGCTGTTTACGTGGTTACCGTTATGACGTTTGGTGCAGCATGCTCGCCCACTAGCGCACAGTTCGTGAAAAACCGAAATGCATCACGTTTCCGGCAGGATTTCCCGCGAGCGGTGGAATGCATCGAAGAGGAACATTATGTCGATGACATGCTTGTCAACGTGGAAACGGAAGAGGAAGCTGCTGAGCTAGCTAAAACGGTTCGCTATATTCACGCGAAAGGGGGCTTCGAGATACGGAATTGGGCGTCCAATTCACGCAAGGTGGTTGATTCAATGCAGGAAGGGCCAACGCCTATTCTGAACGACCACGGGATCCTGAGAGTGGGGGGACGTTTGACGGAATGCGTAGGCATCAACAATTCCTCACGGAACCCGATCATCCTTCCTCGGCGAGACTACGGAACCGATCTCATTATTCGGGAGCAACACGAAAGGTACAAACACGGCAACCACAACACGGTTTTGAGCGAATTAAGGATGCGGTACCGTGCGAATTAAGGATACCGTACAAAGAACCGCATTTTATTAACGTGCCTTTTCCTTCACAGGGATCGACTACTTCCGCCCGTTTTTACTGCCTCGCGTCGAGAGCTGTACATCTCGAGATAGCGGCGTCCCTCACCACAGCGTCATGCGTACTGGCGTTTCGCTGATTCATCGCTAGACGTGGAACGCCCCTAGAAGTGATCAGCGACAGAGGTACCAACTTCGTCGGTGCCGAAGAGGTTGATCACGATGTTCTGATGACCGAGTTCTGCGGACCGCGGATGAAGTGTACATTTAACCCGCCTGGGGCGCCTCACTTTGGCGGCTGCTGGGAGCGTTTGGTACGTTCCGTGAAGAAGGTACTGAATCAGTTCATGTTCCCCAAGCGCCCTACGGATGAAGTAATGCTGTCAACGTTCACGGAGATCGAACTCATCCTTAATTCGAGACCACTTACCTACGTGCCCCTGAACGACGGACTGGCTGACCCTATAACACCTAATCACCTGCTCCTTGGGAGCTCTGATGGAAGCAAACCACCGGCAGTTTTCTGTGATAGCCCTGCTACAATCCGCTCGTCGGGGCGAATGGCGCAGCATTCAGCAGATTTATTCTGGAAGAAATGGACGGTCAAGTTAGGCAAGCCACGGTACAAACGAGCAGTGGAACTTACGTTAGACCCGCACACAAATTAGCAGTCTTAGATGTATCAGCTTAGTAGAAAACCGCACGGCAAGAGTCGAATACAGAATATAGCGAAAGTAACAAACAGCAAGCAAGCAAATAAACAAACAAACAAACGCACACACACACGAGGCAACTGACAGAAGATGGGACGTGAAGCCACGGTTTGTACAATCGCGAAAGAGAGGTGTGTCATCACGAAGATCGGGTTTATAAAGTCGCTAATTTATAAACCTTTTAGCATTGAGGTGTTTATTATCGCCTAACAAATATATTTAACCGTGGCGCACTTGGGGGGACAATGTTGGAAACTTTATAGAACAAGAAACAAGAAACAACAAGAAAGAAGAGGAAAGATCGGAAAAAGGGAGCTCGCGCCTACCCGACGGGAATGAGCAAGAGCAGTCTGGAAACGACGAACAAATGTACTAATTTTTTGATTTCTCTCTGCATTAAAGATTTCTAAAAAATTCAATCCGCGTTTCAACATCGGTGTCTTCAGGAGAGCGTTCCAGCACTATATTGATTCTCGGACCACTTCCTGGACGCGTGGCGGGGCTGCAATCGGGAGCTGCAACAAACGGACAGTGGTTAAGAACGTGTGACAGTATTTGGCTGAATTTGCGAAAGTGAACGGTATGTGCGCTCTTACCCGATGCCCAAATCCTTGTTTCGTACATCGTCAAACGACGGCTAGATGTTCCGTTCCTGTGCGTTCCTGCGACGGAGCAAAAAAAAAAAAAAAAACATCACCGTGAGAATAATCAAGCACATCCGTTGGTGTCCGGAACACGGTGGTTGATGTTACCGTCATCGTTAGCGGAATGCGAAACTACTCACCCAACGTATGCACTGGACGTACCGCGCATTCAGCATCCAGAAGTATCGTCTAGCAGAAGAGTGTGTGAAACAACAATTACAACACACTGCCCCCCGGCAGACCGGCAGACATCCACGCGCACGAAACACTCTCCATCACGCGATGGCCACTTGCACGCATCTCAGGCAGTCCTGGATGCTGGAGAGACTCAGCACACGCGCATTGGTAAGCCTGGCAGGATGTGCACAGCAAACACAAATCACTCGCGCGAGCTTTCTTTCGTGTATTTGGTAACTGGATCGAGCGGAGGTAACAGGAAGCCTCCGAATTCTGTCCGGGGGGCAGGCCGCCCGCCTGTGGTGTTTTCAACGCAAAGACGTCGAATTAACGTCGAGCATACACTTTCAAACACTGTGTGTAACGGACGAATGCGAGGCCGGCACACGGAACACGAAACACTAAATTGAAAACATGAGAAACACGGCAAATCGCTGTATGCCTACTAGACAACATTAGATAATAACAGTGTGAATTGAAAACACATCTCAGCACACATTGGAAACCATCCATAGGAATAATTAATAAGTAAAAGTCAGGCATGCGTTGAAACCATTATTTAGCAAGCTGACGTGTGCAACAGACGCTTTTTCCACTGTGTCTCATATCAGCAACATTTTTTATCGAAAATGGCCAGCCGTAAGATCGGAAACCGTCGCAATGATACGTTGCACCTGGAGCAACTGACGTTTGAACTGGAGAAAAAACTGAACGAGCTGCCACGAGTGAGCAACGTGACATCAGAAGACAACGGACCATGCACAGCGGCAGATTTAAGGGTTTGGGAATACAAGAACTTCGTTTTTATGCCGGACGACATGAAGCGTTTTTACATGTCGACCGATGGGATGCACACGAGCTGGACGTACAACTATTCGAAGAGCGCAAAATTACGTGTAGGCCACCTCTACATACCTAAATTGACGCACATCCAGAACCTCGAACTGAAAGGACCGGGAACTGTTTTCGAGCTCGAGCGCATAGGTGACAGGGGTTTCGTTTTGCTCGTGTACAAGACAAATGTTACAACCCGTCCGGAAATTTATTTGTTGGAAGTGGGATCGTGGAAGTGGACACTGTTGGCGGACTCCTTTACGACATACTTACGCATGAGCATCGAGCATCTCGGGCTACCATGTTGGCAGTTAGCCTTTGCCAGCTGTCGCCTGCCAGGGTGGGCTGAACAGCTGTTTTTGGTGCTGGCTCCACATTTGCTTTTGGACGATGACGAAATGCTAGGACCGAAGAGCGCGCCGGTATACCACCGAGCGCAGCACCCGCTCAATGTGCTAGATCCGGCTAGATTTTGGACCACGGTACGACGCATGCGCTCGGCACATGAATAGCCAACGACCAACGAGAACGAGAACGAGGTGGCCAAGGAGGATTACTTTACCATTACGTTAGACCATTACGCATTTAAAATAAACAATAAATAGCCACTGCACGGCCACTGTTTCAATTACATAGAAATGTAGTTTTATTTCTATCTAAAGCTTACTTTTGTTTTCTTCCCATTCGCATTCCCATTCCGCATTCCAGGGACCAGCTTTGCCCGTGAACAACACAACACGCATGGTTTGGTCTGATAATTGTACACAGTTTTGAGATTGTATCGAAGGATCGAATAAAATTGCTTCACAAACTTCATCAACCACCACCACCCAGAAGAGGGTTCCTTGACTGGGTTTTACCCGTAGCAGTATATGGGCACCTGGGCAATACACAGTGCTGGGCAGACAGCACTGCGCAACGAACACAACTTACACATGACGCACACACACACACACACACACACACACACACACACGCACACACATCATTTGTTTATTTACACCCATACAATTCATTACCTTGCACCGTTCGATATTCAAACATTGTGCGAGAAGCGACCGCGTTGCCGGGCCAGTATGAATGCGGTGCGTTTATAGTGCAGTGCTGGGTGCGCGCGTGTTTGGCGCACTACTGTGAGGCGAAACTAACAACGACGCCGGTGATTCGCGATGCTGGGAAAAGGTGCGCCAGTGGAAATGATGGCTTGTACAGCGCGCACAGCTGCCAGTACTGCTCGCCGCCTGAGAAGGGCCCGATCAACGCGGCCAGCTTTGTATGGGTTGCGTCTATGCGGCAGTGTTGAAAATTCGTGATTTTTTCGCAACTACCCCCACGGGGGACTAAAAACGACGGGGCCGGGGGCAAAAGGAGTGCCAATGGGAGTGATCTGGTTGTTTGTACAACGCGTACGTCGGTGCCATCACTGGTGCCGGTACAATAATATTACAATGTGCATGTTCATAGGCGACGACATAGTTTAAAAAAACGATGACACTTATCGTCTCAAAACCGTCGTCGTTGGTCTAAATAAACGCGGCCTCGAGGCGAAAATGCGCGAACGCATTAAACGTCGGGTAAAAGGTCGGCCACAAATTATGCTAAAACGACTGGAAAACAGAAACTCCACATAAAAAAAAAAAAAAACAAAACGAAAGTTTCATCAAAAAGCTGCATGACTGCTCATGGGGATTTGAATCCCGGCCATGCCATGTGAAGACCAGCGCCGCTGTAGCGTCGGTGATATTTGCGAGATGTTCCATCGAGTAGGAATGAAGAAGGACGACCAATGCAGCCAAATGATATTCTGGGACGACCTTCGAGGCGAACCTGCTGTTTACGTGGTTACCGTTATGACGTTTGGTGCAGCATGCTCGCCCACTAGCGCACAGTTCGTGAAAAACCGAAATGCATCACGTTTCCGGCAGGATTTCCCGCGAGCGGTGGAATGCATCGAAGAGGAACATTATGTCGATGACATGCTTGTCAACGTGGAAACGGAAGAGGAAGCTGCTGAGCTAGCTAAAACGGTTCGCTATATTCACGCGAAAGGGGGCTTCGAGATACGGAATTGGGCGTCCAATTCACGCAAGGTGGTTGATTCAATGCAGGAAGGGCCAACGCCTATTCTGAACGACCACGGGATCCTGAGAGTGGGGGGACGTTTGACGGAATGCGTAGGCATCAACAATTCCTCACGGAACCCGATCATCCTTCCTCGGCGAGACTACGGAACCGATCTCATTATTCGGGAGCAACACGAAAGGTACAAACACGGCAACCACAACACGGTTTTGAGCGAATTAAGGATGCGGTACCGTGCGAATTAAGGATACCGTACAAAGAACCGCATTTTATTAACGTGCCTTTTCCTTCACAGGGATCGACTACTTCCGCCCGTTTTTACTGCCTCACGTCGAGAGCTGTACATCTCGAGATAGCGGCGTCCCTCACCACAGCGTCATGCGTACTGGCGTTTCGCTGATTCATCGCTAGACGTGGAACGCCCCTAGAAGTGATCAGCGACAGAGGTACCAACTTCGTCGGTGCCGAAGAGGTTGATCACGATGTTCTGATGACCGAGTTCTGCGGACCGCGGATGAAGTGTACATTTAACCCGCCTGGGGCGCCTCACTTTGGCGGCTGCTGGGAGCGTTTGGTACGTTCCGTGAAGAAGGTACTGAATCAGTTCGTGTTCCCCAAGCGCCCTACGGATGAAGTAATGCTGTCAACGTTCACGGAGATCGAACTCATCCTTAATTCGAGACCACTTACCTACGTGCCCCTGAACGACGGACTGGCTGACCCTATAACACCTAATCACCTGCTCCTTGGGAGCTCTGATGGAAGCAAACCACCGGCAGTTTTCTGTGATAGCCCTGCTACAATCCGCTCGTCGGGGCGAATGGCGCAGCATTCAGCAGATTTATTCTGGAAGAAATGGACGGTCAAGTTAGGCAAGCCACGGTACAAACGAGCAGTGGAACTTACGTTAGACCCGCACACAAATTAGCAGTCTTAGATGTATCAGCTTAGTAGAAAACCGCACGGCAAGAGTCGAATACAGAATATAGCGAAAGTAACAAACAGCAAGCAAGCAAATAAACAAACAAACAAACGCACACACACACGAGGCAACTGACAGAAGATGGGACGTGAAGCCACGGTTTGTACAATCGCGAAAGAGAGGTGTGTCATCACGAAGATCGGGTTTATAAAGTCGCTAATTTATAAACCTTTTAGCATTGAGGTGTTTATTATCGCCTAACAAATATATTTAACCGTGGCGCACTTGGGGGGACAATGTTGGAAACTTTATAGAACAAGAAACAAGAAACAACAAGAAAGAAGAGGAAAGATCGGAAAAAGGGAGCTCGCGCCTACCCGACGGGAATGAGCAAGAGCAGTCTGGAAACGACGAACAAATGTACTAATTTTTTGATTTCTCTCTGCATTAAAGATTTCTAAAAAATTCAACCGCGTTTCAACATCGGTGTCTTCAGGAGAGCGTTCCAGCACTATATTGATTCTCGGACCACTTCCTGGACGCGTGGCGGGGCTGCAATCGGGAGCTGCAACAAACGGACAGTGGTTAAGAACGTGTGACAGTATTTGGCTGAATTTGCGAAAGTGAACGGTATGTGCGCTCTTACCCGATGCCCAAATCCTTGTTTCGTACATCGTCAAACGACGGCTAGATGTTCCGTTCCTGTGCGTTCCTGCGACGGAGCAAAAAAAAAAAAAAAAACATCACCGTGAGAATAATCAAGCACATCCGTTGGTGTCCGGAACACGGTGGTTGATGTTACCGTCATCGTTAGCGGAATGCGAAACTACTCACCCAACGTATGCACTGGACGTACCGCGCATTCAGCATCCAGAAGTATCGTCTAGCAGAAGAGTGTGTGAAACAACAATTACAACACACTGCCCCCCGGCAGACCGGCAGACATCCACGCGCACGAAACACTCTCCATCACGCGATGGCCACTTGCACGCATCTCAGGCAGTCCTGGATGCTGGAGAGACTCAGCACACGCGCATTGGTAAGCCTGGCAGGATGTGCACAGCAAACACAAATCACTCGCGCGAGCTTTCTTTCGTGTATTTGGTAACTGGATCGAGCGGAGGTAACAGGAAGCCTCCGAATTCTGTCCGGGGGGCAGGCCGCCCGCCTGTGGTGTTTTCAACGCAAAGACGTCGAATTAACGTCGAGCATACACTTTCAAACACTGTGTGTAACGGACGAATGCGAGGCCGGCACACGGAACACGAAACACTAAATTGAAAACATGAGAAACACGGCAAATCGCTGTATGCCTACTAGACAACATTAGATAATAACAGTGTGAATTGAAAACACATCTCAGCACACATTGGAAACCATCCATAGGAATAATTAATAAGTAAAAGTCAGGCATGCGTTGAAACCATTATTTAGCAAGCTGACGTGTGCAACAGACGCTTTTTCCACTGTGTCTCATATCAGCAACATTTTTTATCGAAAATGGCCAGCCGTAAGATCGGAAACCGTCGCAATGATACGTTGCACCTGGAGCAACTGACGTTTGAACTGGAGAAAAAACTGAACGAGCTGCCACGAGTGAGCAACGTGACATCAGAAGACAACGGACCATGCACAGCGGCAGATTTAAGGGTTTGGGAATACAAGAACTTCGTTTTTATGCCGGACGACATGAAGCGTTTTTACATGTCGACCGATGGGATGCACACGAGCTGGACGTACAACTATTCGAAGAGCGCAAAATTACGTGTAGGCCACCTCTACATACCTAAATTGACGCACATCCAGAACCTCGAACTGAAAGGACCGGGAACTGTTTTCGAGCTCGAGCGCATAGGTGACAGGGGTTTCGTTTTGCTCGTGTACAAGACAAATGTTACAACCCGTCCGGAAATTTATTTGTTGGAAGTGGGATCGTGGAAGTGGACACTGTTGGCGGACTCCTTTACGACATACTTACGCATGAGCATCGAGCATCTCGGGCTACCATGTTGGCAGTTAGCCTTTGCCAGCTGTCGCCTGCCAGGGTGGGCTGAACAGCTGTTTTTGGTGCTGGCTCCACATTTGCTTTTGGACGATGACGAAATGCTAGGACCGAAGAGCGCGCCGGTATACCACCGAGCGCAGCACCCGCTCAATGTGCTAGATCCGGCTAGATTTTGGACCACGGTACGACGCATGCGCTCGGCACATGAATAGCCAACGACCAACGAGAACGAGAACGAGGTGGCCAAGGAGGATTACTTTACCATTACGTTAGACCATTACGCATTTAAAATAAACAATAAATAGCCACTGCACGGCCACTGTTTCAATTACATAGAAATGTAGTTTTATTTCTATCTAAAGCTTACTTTTGTTTTCTTCCCATTCGCATTCCCATTCCGCATTCCAGGGACCAGCTTTGCCCGTGAACAACACAACACGCATGGTTTGGTCTGATAATTGTACACAGTTTTGAGATTGTATCGAAGGATCGAATAAAATTGCTTCACAAACTTCATCAACCACCACCACCCAGAAGAGGGTTCCTTGACTGGGTTTTACCCGTAGCAGTATATGGGCACCTGGGCAATACACAGTGCTGGGCAGACAGCACTGCGCAACGAACACAACTTACACATGACGCACACACACACACACACACACACACGCACACACATCATTTGTTTATTTACACCCATACAATTCATTACCTTGCACCGTTCGATATTCAAACATTGTGCGAGAAGCGACCGCGTTGCCGGGCCAGTATGAATGCGGTGCGTTTATAGTGCAGTGCTGGGTGCGCGCGTGTTTGGCGCACTACTGTGAGGCGAAACTAACAACGACGCCGGTGATTCGCGATGCTGGGAAAAGGTGCGCCAGTGGGAATGATGGCTTGTACAGCGCGCACAGCTGCCAGTACTGCTCGCCGCCTGAGAAGGGCCCGATCAACGCGGCCAGCTTTGTATGGGCGTGCGTCTATGCGGCAGTGTTGAAAATTCGTGATTTTTTCGCAACTACCCCCACGGGGGACTAAAAACGACGGGGCCGGGGGCAAAAGGAGTGCCAATGGGAGTGATCTGGTTGTTTGTACAACGCGTACGTCGGTGCCATCACTGGTGCCGGTACAATAATATTACAATGTGCATGTTCATAGGCGACGACATAGTTTAAAAAAACGATGACACTTATCGTCTCAAAACCGTCGTCGTTGGTCTAAATAAACGCGGCCTCGAGGCGAAAATGCGCGAACGCATTAAACGTCGGGTAAAAGGTCGGCCACAAATTATGCTAAAACGACTGGAAAACAGAAACTCCACATAAAAAAAAAAAAAAAAACAAAACGAAAGTTTCATCAAAAAGCTGCATGACTGCTCATGGGGATTTGAATCCCGGCCATGCCATGTGAAGACCAGCGCCGCTGTAGCGTCGGTGATATTTGCGAGATGTTCCATCGAGTAGGAATGAAGAAGGACGACCAATGCAGCCAAATGATATTCTGGGACGACCTTCGAGGCGAACCTGCTGTTTACGTGGTTACCGTTATGACGTTTGGTGCAGCATGCTCGCCCACTAGCGCACAGTTCGTGAAAAACCGAAATGCATCACGTTTCCGGCAGGATTTCCCGCGAGCGGTGGAATGCATCGAAGAGGAACATTATGTCGATGACATGCTTGTCAACGTGGAAACGGAAGAGGAAGCTGCTGAGCTAGCTAAAACGGTTCGCTATATTCACGCGAAAGGGGGCTTCGAGATACGGAATTGGGCGTCCAATTCACGCAAGGTGGTTGATTCAATGCAGGAAGGGCCAACGCCTATTCTGAACGACCACGGGATCCTGAGAGTGGGGGGACGTTTGACGGAATGCGTAGGCATCAACAATTCCTCACGGAACCCGATCATCCTTCCTCGGCGAGACTACGGAACCGATCTCATTATTCGGGAGCAACACGAAAGGTACAAACACGGCAACCACAACACGGTTTTGAGCGAATTAAGGATGCGGTACCGTGCGAATTAAGGATACCGTACAAAGAACCGCATTTTATTAACGTGCCTTTTCCTTCACAGGGATCGACTACTTCCGCCCGTTTTTACTGCCTCACGTCGAGAGCTGTACATCTCGAGATAGCGGCGTCCCTCACCACAGCGTCATGCGTACTGGCGTTTCGCTGATTCATCGCTAGACGTGGAACGCCCCTAGAAGTGATCAGCGACAGAGGTACCAACTTCGTCGGTGCCGAAGAGGTTGATCACGATGTTCTGATGACCGAGTTCTGCGGACCGCGGATGAAGTGTACATTTAACCCGCCTGGGGCGCCTCACTTTGGCGGCTGCTGGGAGCGTTTGGTACGTTCCGTGAAGAAGGTACTGAATCAGTTCGTGTTCCCCAAGCGCCCTACGGATGAAGTAATGCTGTCAACGTTCACGGAGATCGAACTCATCCTTAATTCGAGACCACTTACCTACGTGCCCCTGAACGACGGACTGGCTGACCCTATAACACCTAATCACCTGCTCCTTGGGAGCTCTGATGGAAGCAAACCACCGGCAGTTTTCTGTGATAGCCCTGCTACAATCCGCTCGTCGGGGCGAATGGCGCAGCATTCAGCAGATTTATTCTGGAAGAAATGGACGGTCAAGTTAGGCAAGCCACGGTACAAACGAGCAGTGGAACTTACGTTAGACCCGCACACAAATTAGCAGTCTTAGATGTATCAGCTTAGTAGAAAACCGCACGGCAAGAGTCGAATACAGAATATAGCGAAAGTAACAAACAGCAAGCAAGCAAATAAACAAACAAACAAACGCACACACACACGAGGCAACTGACAGAAGATGGGACGTGAAGCCACGGTTTGTACAATCGCGAAAGAGAGGTGTGTCATCACGAAGATCGGGTTTATAAAGTCGCTAATTTATAAACCTTTTAGCATTGAGGTGTTTATTATCGCCTAACAAATATATTTAACCGTGGCGCACTTGGGGGGACAATGTTGGAAACTTTATAGAACAAGAAACAAGAAACAACAAGAAAGAAGAGGAAAGATCGGAAAAAGGGAGCTCGCTCCTACCCGACGGGAATGAGCAAGAGCAGTCTGGAAACGACGAACAAATGTACTAATTTTTTGATTTCTCTCTGCATTAAAGATTTCTAAAAAATTCAACCGCGTTTCAACATCGGTGTCTTCAGGAGAGCGTTCCAGCACTATATTGATTCTCGGACCACTTCCTGGACGCGTGGCGGGGCTGCAATCGGGAGCTGCAACAAACGGACAGTGGTTAAGAACGTGTGACAGTATTTGGCTGAATTTGCGAAAGTGAACGGTATGTGCGCTCTTACCCGATGCCCAAATCCTTGTTTCGTACATCGTCAAACGACGGCTAGATGTTCCGTTCCTGTGCGTTCCTGCGACGGAGCAAAAAAAAAAAAAAAAACATCACCGTGAGAATAATCAAGCACATCCGTTGGTGTCCGGAACACGGTGGTTGATGTTACCGTCATCGTTAGCGGAATGCGAAACTACTCACCCAACGTATGCACTGGACGTACCGCGCATTCAGCATCCAGAAGTATCGTCTAGCAGAAGAGTGTGTGAAACAACAATTACAACACACTGCCCCCCGGCAGACCGGCAGACATCCACGCGCACGAAACACTCTCCATCACGCGATGGCCACTTGCACGCATCTCAGGCAGTCCTGGATGCTGGAGAGACTCAGCACACGCGCATTGGTAAGCCTGGCAGGATGTGCACAGCAAACACAAATCACT
This sequence comes from Anopheles stephensi, assembly GCF_013141755.1. Taxonomy (NCBI): domain Eukaryota; kingdom Metazoa; phylum Arthropoda; class Insecta; order Diptera; family Culicidae; genus Anopheles; species Anopheles stephensi. The sequence goes on along the minus strand of NW_023405365.1, from coordinate 32,537 downwards.
CGCGCGAGCTTTCTTTCGTGTATTTGGTAACTGGATCGAGCGGAGGTAACAGGAAGCCTCCGAATTCTGTCCGGGGGGCAGGCCGCCCGCCTGTGGTGTTTTCAACGCAAAGACGTCGAATTAACGTCGAGCATACACTTTCAAACACTGTGTGTAACGGACGAATGCGAGGCCGGCACACGGAACACGAAACACTAAATTGAAAACATGAGAAACACGGCAAATCGCTGTATGCCTACTAGACAACATTAGATAATAACAGTGTGAATTGAAAACACATCTCAGCACACATTGGAAACCATCCATAGGAATAATTAATAAGTAAAAGTCAGGCATGCGTTGAAACCATTATTTAGCAAGCTGACGTGTGCAACAGACGCTTTTTCCACTGTGTCTCATATCAGCAACATTTTTTATCGAAAATGGCCAGCCGTAAGATCGGAAACCGTCGCAATGATACGTTGCACCTGGAGCAACTGACGTTTGAACTGGAGAAAAAACTGAACGAGCTGCCACGAGTGAGCAACGTGACATCAGAAGACAACGGACCATGCACAGCGGCAGATTTAAGGGTTTGGGAATACAAGAACTTCGTTTTTATGCCGGACGACATGAAGCGTTTTTACATGTCGACCGATGGGATGCACACGAGCTGGACGTACAACTATTCGAAGAGCGCAAAATTACGTGTAGGCCACCTCTACATACCTAAATTGACGCACATCCAGAACCTCGAACTGAAAGGACCGGGAACTGTTTTCGAGCTCGAGCGCATAGGTGACAGGGGTTTCGTTTTGCTCGTGTACAAGACAAATGTTACAACCCGTCCGGAAATTTATTTGTTGGAAGTGGGATCGTGGAAGTGGACACTGTTGGCGGACTCCTTTACGACATACTTACGCATGAGCATCGAGCATCTCGGGCTACCATGTTGGCAGTTAGCCTTTGCCAGCTGTCGCCTGCCAGGGTGGGCTGAACAGCTGTTTTTGGTGCTGGCTCCACATTTGCTTTTGGACAATGACGAAATGCTAGGACCGAAGAGCGCGCCGGTATACCACCGAGCGCAGCACCCGCTCAATGTGCTAGATCCGGTTAGATTTTGGACCACGGTACGACGCATGCGCTCGGCACATGAATAGCCAACGACCAACGAGAACGAGAACGAGGTGGCCAAGGAGGATTACTTTACCATTACGTTAGACCATTACGCATTTAAAATAAACAATAAATAGCCACTGCACGGCCACTGTTTCAATTACATAGAAATGTAGTTTTATTTCTATCTAAAGCTTACTTTTGTTTTCTTCCCATTCGCATTCCCATTCCGCATTCCAGGGACCAGCTTTGCCCGTGAACAACACAACACGCATGGTTTGGTCTGATAATTGTACACAGTTTTGAGATTGTATCGAAGGATCGAATAAAATTGCTTCACAAACTTCATCAACCACCACCACCCAGAAGAGGGTTCCTTGACTGGGTTTTACCCGTAGCAGTATATGGGCACCTGGGCAATACACAGTGCTGGGCAGACAGCACTGCGCAACGAACACAACTTACATCACGCACGCACGCACACACACACACATCATTTGTTTATTTACACCCACACAATTCATTACCTTGCACCGTTCGATATTCAGACATTGTGCGAGAAGCGACCGCATTGCCGGGCCATGTATGAATGCGGTGCGTTTATAGTGCAGTGCTGGGTGCGCGCGTGTTTGGCGCACTACTGTGAGGCGAAACTAACAACGACGCCGGTGATTCGCGATGCTGGGAAAAGGTGCGCCAGTGGGAATGATGGCTTGTACAGCGCGCACAGCTGCCAGTACTGCTCGCCGCCTGCGAAGGGCCCGATCAACGCGGCCAGCTTTGTATGGGCGTGCGTCTATGCGGCAGTGTCGAAAATTCGTGATTTTTTCGCAACTACCCCCACGGGGGACTAAAAACGACGGCGGCGGTGGCAAGAGGAGTGCCAATGGGAGTGATCTGGTTGTTTGTACAACGCGTACGTCGGTGCCATCACTGGTGCCGGTACAATAATATTACAATGTGCATGTTCATAGGCGACGACATAGTTTAAAAAAACGATGACACTTATCGTCTCAAAACCGTCGTCGTTGGTCTAAATAAACGCGTCCTCGAGGCGAAAATGCGCGAACGCATTAAACGTCGGGTAAAAGGTCGGCCACAAATTATGCTAAAACGACTGGAAAACAGAAACTCCACATAAAAAAAAAAAAAAAAAAACAAAACGAAAGTTTCATCAAAAAGCTGCATGACTGCTCATGGGGATTTGAATCCCGGCCATGCCATGTGAAGACCAGCGCCGCTGTAGCGTCGGTGATATTCGCGAGATGTTCCATCGAGTAGGAATGAAGAAGGACGACCAACGCAGCCAAATGATATTCTGGGACGACCTTCGAGGCGAACCTGCTGTTTACGTGGTTACCGTTATGACGTTTGGTGCAGCATGCTCGCCCACTAGCGCACAGTTCGTGAAAAACCGAAATGCATCACGTTTCCGGCAGGATTTCCCGCGAGCGGTGGAATGCATCGAAGAGGAACATTATGTCGATGACATGCTTGTCAACGTGGAAACGGAAGAGGAAGCTGCTGAGCTAGCTAAAACGGTTCGCTATATTCACGCGAAAGGGGGCTTCGAGATACGGAATTGGGCGTCCAATTCACGCAAGGTGGTTGATTCAATGCAGGAAGGGCCAACGCCTATTCTGAACGACCACGGGATCCTGAGAGTGGGGGGACGTTTGACGGAATGCGTAGGCATCAACAATTCCTCACGGAACCCGATCATCCTTCCTCGGCGAGACTACGGAACCGATCTCATTATTCGGGAGCAACACGAAAGGTACAAACACGGCAACCACAACACGGTTTTGAGCGAATTAAGGATGCGGTACCGTGCGAATTAAGGATACCGTACAAAGAACCGCATTTTATTAACGTGCCTTTTCCTTCACAGGGATCGACTACTTCCGCCCGTTTTTACTGCCTCACGTCGAGAGCTGTACATCTCGAGATAGCGGCGTCCCTCACCACAGCGTCATGCGTACTGGCGTTTCGCTGATTCATCGCTAGACGTGGAACGCCCCTAGAAGTGATCAGCGACAGAGGTACCAACTTCGTCGGTGCCGAAGAGGTTGATCACGATGTTCTGATGACCGAGTTCTGCGGACCGCGGATGAAGTGTACATTTAACCCGCCTGGGGCGCCTCACTTTGGCGGCTGCTGGGAGCGTTTGGTACGTTCCGTGAAGAAGGTACTGAATCAGTTCGTGTTCCCCAAGCGCCCTACGGATGAAGTAATGCTGTCAACGTTCACGGAGATCGAACTCATCCTTAATTCGAGACCACTTACCTACGTGCCCCTGAACGACGGACTGGCTGACCCTATAACACCTAATCACCTGCTCCTTGGGAGCTCTGATGGAAGCAAACCACCGGCAGTTTTCTGTGATAGCCCTGCTACAATCCGCTCGTCGGGGCGAATGGCGCAGCATTCAGCAGATTTATTCTGGAAGAAATGGACGGTCAAGTTAGGCAAGCCACGGTACAAACGAGCAGTGGAACTTACGTTAGACCCGCACACAAATTAGCAGTCTTAGATGTATCAGCTTAGTAGAAAACCGCACGGCAAGAGTCGAATACAGAATATAGCGAAAGTAACAAACAGCAAGCAAGCAAATAAACAAACAAACAAACGCACACACACACGAGGCAACTGACAGAAGATGGGACGTGAAGCCACGGTTTGTACAATCGCGAAAGAGAGGTGTGTCATCACGAAGATCGGGTTTATAAAGTCGCTAATTTATAAACCTTTTAGCATTGAGGTGTTTATTATCGCCTAACAAATATATTTAACCGTGGCGCACTTGGGGGGACAATGTTGGAAACTTTATAGAACAAGAAACAAGAAACAACAAGAAAGAAGAGGAAAGATCGGAAAAAGGGAGCTCGCTCCTACCCGACGGGAATGAGCAAGAGCAGTCTGGAAACGACGAACAAATGTACTAATTTTTTGATTTCTCTCTGCATTAAAGATTTCTAAAAAATTCAACCGCGTTTCAACATCGGTGTCTTCAGGAGAGCGTTCCAGCACTATATTGATTCTCGGACCACTTCCTGGACGCGTGGCGGGGCTGCAATCGGGAGCTGCAACAAACGGACAGTGGTTAAGAACGTGTGACAGTATTTGGCTGAATTTGCGAAAGTGAACGGTATGTGCGCTCTTACCCGATGCCCAAATCCTTGTTTCGTACATCGTCAAACGACGGCTAGATGTTCCGTTCCTGTGCGTTCCTGCGACGGAGCAAAAAAAAAAAAAAAAAACATCACCGTGAGAATAATCAAGCACATCCGTTGGTGTCCGGAACACGGTGGTTGATGTTACCGTCATCGTTAGCGGAATGCGAAACTACTCACCCAACGTATGCACTGGACGTACCGCGCATTCAGCATCCAGAAGTATCGTCTAGCAGAAGAGTGTGTGAAACAACAATTACAACACACTGCCCCCCGGCAGACCGGCAGACATCCACGCGCACGAAACACTCTCCATCACGCGATGGCCACTTGCACGCATCTCAGGCAGTCCTGGATGCTGGAGAGACTCAGCACACGCGCATTGGTAAGCCTGGCAGGATGTGCACAGCAAACACAAATCACTCGCGCGAGCTTTCTTTCGTGTATTTGGTAACTGGATCGAGCGGAGGTAACAGGAAGCCTCCGAATTCTGTCCGGGGGGCAGGCCGCCCGCCTGTGGTGTTTTCAACGCAAAGACGTCGAATTAACGTCGAGCATACACTTTCAAACACTGTGTGTAACGGACGAATGCGAGGCCGGCACACGGAACACGAAACACTAAATTGAAAACATGAGAAACACGGCAAATCGCTGTATGCCTACTAGACAACATTAGATAATAACAGTGTGAATTGAAAACACATCTCAGCACACATTGGAAACCATCCATAGGAATAATTAATAAGTAAAAGTCAGGCATGCGTTGAAACCATTATTTAGCAAGCTGACGTGTGCAACAGACGCTTTTTCCACTGTGTCTCATATCAGCAACATTTTTTATCGAAAATGGCCAGCCGTAAGATCGGAAACCGTCGCAATGATACGTTGCACCTGGAGCAACTGACGTTTGAACTGGAGAAAAAACTGAACGAGCTGCCACGAGTGAGCAACGTGACATCAGAAGACAACGGACCATGCACAGCGGCAGATTTAAGGGTTTGGGAATACAAGAACTTCGTTTTTATGCCGGACGACATGAAGCGTTTTTACATGTCGACCGATGGGATGCACACGAGCTGGACGTACAACTATTCGAAGAGCGCAAAATTACGTGTAGGCCACCTCTACATACCTAAATTGACGCACATCCAGAACCTCGAACTGAAAGGACCGGGAACTGTTTTCGAGCTCGAGCGCATAGGTGACAGGGGTTTCGTTTTGCTCGTGTACAAGACAAATGTTACAACCCGTCCGGAAATTTATTTGTTGGAAGTGGGATCGTGGAAGTGGACACTGTTGGCGGACTCCTTTACGACATACTTACGCTTGAGCATCGAGCATCTCGGGCTACCATGTTGGCAGTTAGCCTTTGCCAGCTGTCGCCTGCCAGGGTGGGCTGAACAGCTGTTTTTGGTGCTGGCTCCACATTTGCTTTTGGACAATGACGAAATGCTAGGACCGAAGAGCGCGCCGGTATACCACCGAGCGCAGCACCCGCTCAATGTGCTAGATCCGGTTAGATTTTGGACCACGGTACGACGCATGCGCTCGGCACATGAATAGCCAACGACCAACGAGAACGAGAACGAGGTGGCCAAGGAGGATTACTTTACCATTACGTTAGACCATTACGCATTTAAAATAAACAATAAATAGCCACTGCACGGCCACTGTTTCAATTACATAGAAATGTAGTTTTATTTCTATCTAAAGCTTACTTTTGTTTTCTTCCCATTCGCATTCCCATTCCGCATTCCAGGGACCAGCTTTGCCCGTGAACAACACAACACGCATGGTTTGGTCTGATAATTGTACACAGTTTTGAGATTGTATCGAAGGATCGAATAAAATTGCTTCACAAACTTCATCAACCACCACCACCCAGAAGAGGGTTCCTTGACTGGGTTTTACCCGTAGCAGTATATGGGCACCTGGGCAATACACAGTGCTGGGCAGACAGCACTGCGCAACGAACACAACTTACACATCACGCACACACACACACATCATTTGTTTATTTACACCCACACAAATCATTACCTTGCACCGTTCGATATTCAGACATTGTGCGAGAAGCGACCGCATTGCCGGGCCTGTATGAATGCCGTGCGTTTATAGTGCAGTGCTGGGTGCGCGCGTGTTTGGCGCACTACTGTGAGGCGAAACTAACAACGACGCCGGTGATTCGCGATGCTGGGAAAAGGTGCGCCAGTGGGAATGATGGCTTGTACAGCGCGCACAGCTGCCAGTACTGCTCGCCGCCTGCGAAGGGCCCGATCAACGCGGCCAGCTTTGTATGGGCGTGCGTCTATGCGGCAGTGTCGAAAATTCGTGATTTTTTCGCAACTACCCCCACGGGGGACTAAAAACGACGGCGGCGGTGGCAAGAGGAGTGCCAATGGGAGTGATCTGGTTGTTTGTGTAACGCGTACGTCGGTGCCATCACTGGTGCCGGTACAATAATATTACAATGTGCATGTTCATAGGCGACGACATAGTTTAAAAAAACGATGACACTTATCGTCTCAAAACCGTCGTCGTTGGTCTAAATAAACGCGTCCTCGAGGCGAAAATGCGCGAACGCATTAAACGTCGGGTAAAAGGTCGGCCACAAATTATGCTAAAACGACTGGAAAACAGAAACTCCACATAAAAAAAAAAAAAAAAAAACAAAACGAAAGTTTCATCAAAAAGCTGCATGACTGCTCATGGGGATTTGAATCCCGGCCATGCCATGTGAAGACCAGCGCCGCTGTAGCGTCGGTGATATTCGCGAGATGTTCCATCGAGTAGGAATGAAGAAGGACGACCAACGCAGCCAAATGATATTCTGGGACGACCTTCGAGGCGAACCTGCTGTTTACGTGGTTACCGTTATGACGTTTGGTGCAGCATGCTCGCCCACTAGCGCACAGTTCGTGAAAAACCGAAATGCATCACGTTTCCGGCAGGATTTCCCGCGAGCGGTGGAATGCATCGAAGAGGAACATTATGTCGATGACATGCTTGTCAACGTGGAAACGGAAGAGGAAGCTGCTGAGCTAGCTAAAACGGTTCGCTATATTCACGCGAAAGGGGGCTTCGAGATACGGAATTGGGCGTCCAATTCACGCAAGGTGGTTGATTCAATGCAGGAAGGGCCAACGCCTATTCTGAACGACCACGGGATCCTGAGAGTGGGGGGACGTTTGACGGAATGCGTAGGCATCAACAATTCCTCACGGAACCCGATCATCCTTCCTCGGCGAGACTACGGAACCGATCTCATTATTCGGGAGCAACACGAAAGGTACAAACACGGCAACCACAACACGGTTTTGAGCGAATTAAGGATGCGGTACCGTGCGAATTAAGGATACCGTACAAAGAACCGCATTTTATTAACGTGCCTTTTCCTTCACAGGGATCGACTACTTCCGCCCGTTTTTACTGCCTCACGTCGAGAGCTGTACATCTCGAGATAGCGGCGTCCCTCACCACAGCGTCATGCGTACTGGCGTTTCGCTGATTCATCGCTAGACGTGGAACGCCCCTAGAAGTGATCAGCGACAGAGGTACCAACTTCGTCGGTGCCGAAGAGGTTGATCACGATGTTCTGATGACCGAGTTCTGCGGACCGCGGATGAAGTGTACATTTAACCCGCCTGGGGCGCCTCACTTTGGCGGCTGCTGGGAGCGTTTGGTACGTTCCGTGAAGAAGGTACTGAATCAGTTCGTGTTCCCCAAGCGCCCTACGGATGAAGTAATGCTGTCAACGTTCACGGAGATCGAACTCATCCTTAATTCGAGACCACTTACCTACGTGCCCCTGAACGACGGACTGGCTGACCCTATAACACCTAATCACCTGCTCCTTGGGAGCTCTGATGGAAGCAAACCACCGGCAGTTTTCTGTGATAGCCCTGCTACAATCCGCTCGTCGGGGCGAATGGCGCAGCATTCAGCAGATTTATTCTGGAAGAAATGGACGGTCAAGTTAGGCAAGCCACGGTACAAACGAGCAGTGGAACTTACGTTAGACCCGCACACAAATTAGCAGTCTTAGATGTATCAGCTTAGTAGAAAACCGCACGGCAAGAGTCGAATACAGAATATAGCGAAAGTAACAAACAGCAAGCAAGCAAATAAACAAACAAACAAACGCACACACACACGAGGCAACTGACAGAAGATGGGACGTGAAGCCACGGTTTGTACAATCGCGAAAGAGAGGTGTGTCATCACGAAGATCGGGTTTATAAAGTCGCTAATTTATAAACCTTTTAGCATTGAGGTGTTTATTATCGCCTAACAAATATATTTAACCGTGGCGCACTTGGGGGGACAATGTTGGAAACTTTATAGAACAAGAAACAAGAAACAACAAGAAAGAAGAGGAAAGATCGGAAAAAGGGAGCTCGCTCCTACCCGACGGGAATGAGCAAGAGCAGTCTGGAAACGACGAACAAATGTACTAATTTTTTGATTTCTCTCTGCATTAAAGATTTCTAAAAAATTCAACCGCGTTTCAACATCGGTGTCTTCAGGAGAGCGTTCCAGCACTATATTGATTCTCGGACCACTTCCTGGACGCGTGGCGGGGCTGCAATCGGGAGCTGCAACAAACGGACAGTGGTTAAGAACGTGTGACAGTATTTGGCTGAATTTGCGAAAGTGAACGGTATGTGCGCTCTTACCCGATGCCCAAATCCTTGTTTCGTACATCGTCAAACGACGGCTAGATGTTCCGTTCCTGTGCGTTCCTGCGACGGAGCAAAAAAAAAAAAAAAAACATCACCGTGAGAATAATCAAGCACATCCGTTGGTGTCCGGAACACGGTGGTTGATGTTACCGTCATCGTTAGCGGAATGCGAAACTACTCACCCAACGTATGCACTGGACGTACCGCGCATTCAGCATCCAGAAGTATCGTCTAGCAGAAGAGTGTGTGAAACAACAATTACAACACACTGCCCCCCGGCAGACCGGCAGACATCCACGCGCACGAAACACTCTCCATCACGCGATGGCCACTTGCACGCATCTCAGGCAGTCCTGGATGCTGGAGAGACTCAGCACACGCGCATTGGTAAGCCTGGCAGGATGTGCACAGCAAACACAAATCACTCGCGCGAGCTTTCTTTCGTGTATTTGGTAACTGGATCGAGCGGAGGTAACAGGAAGCCTCCGAATTCTGTCCGGGGGGCAGGCCGCCCGCCTGTGGTGTTTTCAACGCAAAGACGTCGAATTAACGTCGAGCATACACTTTCAAACACTGTGTGTAACGGACGAATGCGAGGCCGGCACACGGAACACGAAACACTAAATTGAAAACATGAGAAACACGGCAAATCGCTGTATGCCTACTAGACAACATTAGATAATAACAGTGTGAATTGAAAACACATCTCAGCACACATTGGAAACCATCCATAGGAATAATTAATAAGTAAAAGTCAGGCATGCGTTGAAACCATTATTTAGCAAGCTGACGTGTGCAACAGACGCTTTTTCCACTGTGTCTCATATCAGCAACATTTTTTATCGAAAATGGCCAGCCGTAAGATCGGAAACCGTCGCAATGATACGTTGCACCTGGAGCAACTGACGTTTGAACTGGAGAAAAAACTGAACGAGCTGCCACGAGTGAGCAACGTGACATCAGAAGACAACGGACCATGCACAGCGGCAGATTTAAGGGTTTGGGAATACAAGAACTTCGTTTTTATGCCGGACGACATGAAGCGTTTTTACATGTCGACCGATGGGATGCACACGAGCTGGACGTACAACTATTCGAAGAGCGCAAAATTACGTGTAGGCCACCTCTACATACCTAAATTGACGCACATCCAGAACCTCGAACTGAAAGGACCGGGAACTGTTTTCGAGCTCGAGCGCATAGGTGACAGGGGTTTCGTTTTGCTCGTGTACAAGACAAATGTTACAACCCGTCCGGAAATTTATTTGTTGGAAGTGGGATCGTGGAAGTGGACACTGTTGGCGGACTCCTTTACGACATACTTACGCTTGAGCATCGAGCATCTCGGGCTACCATGTTGGCAGTTAGCCTTTGCCAGCTGTCGCCTGCCAGGGTGGGCTGAACAGCTGTTTTTGGTGCTGGCTCCACATTTGCTTTTGGACAATGACGAAATGCTAGGACCGAAGAGCGCGCCGGTATACCACCGAGCGCAGCACCCGCTCAATGTGCTAGATCCGGTTAGATTTTGGACCACGGTACGACGCATGCGCTCGGCACATGAATAGCCAACGACCAACGAGAACGAGAACGAGGTGGCCAAGGAGGATTACTTTACCATTACGTTAGACCATTACGCATTTAAAATAAACAATAAATAGCCACTGCACGGCCACTGTTTCAATTACATAGAAATGTAGTTTTATTTCTATCTAAAGCTTACTTTTGTTTTCTTCCCATTCGCATTCCCATTCCGCATTCCAGGGACCAGCTTTGCCCGTGAACAACACAACACGCATGGTTTGGTCTGATAATTGTACACAGTTTTGAGATTGTATCGAAGGATCGAATAAAATTGCTTCACAAACTTCATCAACCACCACCACCCAGAAGAGGGTTCCTTGACTGGGTTTTACCCGTAGCAGTATATGGGCACCTGGGCAATACACAGTGCTGGGCAGACAGCACTGCGCAACGAACACAACTTACACATCACGCACACACACACACATCATTTGTTTATTTACACCCACACAAATCATTACCTTGCACCGTTCGATATTCAGACATTGTGCGAGAAGCGACCGCATTGCCGGGCCTGTATGAATGCCGTGCGTTTATAGTGCAGTGCTGGGTGCGCGCGTGTTTGGCGCACTACTGTGAGGCGAAACTAACAACGACGCCGGTGATTCGCGATGCTGGGAAAAGGTGCGCCAGTGGGAATGATGGCTTGTACAGCGCGCACAGCTGCCAGTACTGCTCGCCGCCTGCGAAGGGCCCGATCAACGCGGCCAGCTTTGTATGGGCGTGCGTCTATGCGGCAGTGTCGAAAATTCGTGATTTTTTCGCAACTACCCCCACGGGGGACTAAAAACGACGGCGGCGGTGGCAAGAGGAGTGCCAATGGGAGTGATCTGGTTGTTTGTGTAACGCGTACGTCGGTGCCATCACTGGTGCCGGTACAATAATATTACAATGTGCATGTTCATAGGCGACGACATAGTTTAAAAAAACGATGACACTTATCGTCTCAAAACCGTCGTCGTTGGTCTAAATAAACGCGTCCTCGAGGCGAAAATGCGCGAACGCATTAAACGTCGGGTAAAAGGTCGGCCACAAATTATGCTAAAACGACTGGAAAACAGAAACTCCACATAAAAAAAAAAAAAAAAAAACAAAACGAAAGTTTCATCAAAAAGCTGCATGACTGCTCATGGGGATTTGAATCCCGGCCATGCCATGTGAAGACCAGCGCCGCTGTAGCGTCGGTGATATTCGCGAGATGTTCCATCGAGTAGGAATGAAGAAGGACGACCAACGCAGCCAAATGATATTCTGGGACGACCTTCGAGGCGAACCTGCTGTTTACGTGGTTACCGTTATGACGTTTGGTGCAGCATGCTCGCCCACTAGCGCACAGTTCGTGAAAAACCGAAATGCATCACGTTTCCGGCAGGATTTCCCGCGAGCGGTGGAATGCATCGAAGAGGAACATTATGTCGATGACATGCTTGTCAACGTGGAAACGGAAGAGGAAGCTGCTGAGCTAGCTAAAACGGTTCGCTATATTCACGCGAAAGGGGGCTTCGAGATACGGAATTGGGCGTCCAATTCACGCAAGGTGGTTGATTCAATGCAGGAAGGGCCAACGCCTATTCTGAACGACCACGGGATCCTGAGAGTGGGGGGACGTTTGACGGAATGCGTAGGCATCAACAATTCCTCACGGAACCCGATCATCCTTCCTCGGCGAGACTACGGAACCGATCTCATTATTCGGGAGCAACACGAAAGGTACAAACACGGCAACCACAACACGGTTTTGAGCGAATTAAGGATGCGGTACCGTGCGAATTAAGGATACCGTACAAAGAACCGCATTTTATTAACGTGCCTTTTCCTTCACAGGGATCGACTACTTCCGCCCGTTTTTACTGCCTCACGTCGAGAGCTGTACATCTCGAGATAGCGGCGTCCCTCACCACAGCGTCATGCGTACTGGCGTTTCGCTGATTCATCGCTAGACGTGGAACGCCCCTAGAAGTGATCAGCGACAGAGGTACCAACTTCGTCGGTGCCGAAGAGGTTGATCACGATGTTCTGATGACCGAGTTCTGCGGACCGCGGATGAAGTGTACATTTAACCCGCCTGGGGCGCCTCACTTTGGCGGCTGCTGGGAGCGTTTGGTACGTTCCGTGAAGAAGGTACTGAATCAGTTCGTGTTCCCCAAGCGCCCTACGGATGAAGTAATGCTGTCAACGTTCACGGAGATCGAACTCATCCTTAATTCGAGACCACTTACCTACGTGCCCCTGAACGACGGACTGGCTGACCCTATAACACCTAATCACCTGCTCCTTGGGAGCTCTGATGGAAGCAAACCACCGGCAGTTTTCTGTGATAGCCCTGCTACAATCCGCTCGTCGGGGCGAATGGCGCAGCATTCAGCAGATTTATTCTGGAAGAAATGGACGGTCAAGTTAGGCAAGCCACGGTACAAACGAGCAGTGGAACTTACGTTAGACCCGCACACAAATTAGCAGTCTTAGATGTATCAGCTTAGTAGAAAACCGCACGGCAAGAGTCGAATACAGAATATAGCGAAAGTAACAAACAGCAAGCAAGCAAATAAACAAACAAACAAACGCACACACACACGAGGCAACTGACAGAAGATGGGACGTGAAGCCACGGTTTGTACAATCGCGAAAGAGAGGTGTGTCATCACGAAGATCGGGTTTATAAAGTCGCTAATTTATAAACCTTTTAGCATTGAGGTGTTTATTATCGCCTAACAAATATATTTAACCGTGGCGCACTTGGGGGGACAATGTTGGAAACTTTATAGAACAAGAAACAAGAAACAACAAGAAAGAAGAGGAAAGATCGGAAAAAGGGAGCTCGCTCCTACCCGACGGGAATGAGCAAGAGCAGTCTGGAAACGACGAACAAATGTACTAATTTTTTGATTTCTCTCTGCATTAAAGATTTCTAAAAAATTCAACCGCGTTTCAACATCGGTGTCTTCAGGAGAGCGTTCCAGCACTATATTGATTCTCGGACCACTTCCTGGACGCGTGGCGGGGCTGCAATCGGGAGCTGCAACAAACGGACAGTGGTTAAGAACGTGTGACAGTATTTGGCTGAATTTGCGAAAGTGAACGGTATGTGCGCTCTTACCCGATGCCCAAATCCTTGTTTCGTACATCGTCAAACGACGGCTAGATGTTCCGTTCCTGTGCGTTCCTGCGACGGAGCAAAAAAAAAAAAAAAAAACATCACCGTGAGAATAATCAAGCACATCCGTTGGTGTCCGGAACACGGTGGTTGATGTTACCGTCATCGTTAGCGGAATGCGAAACTACTCACCCAACGTATGCACTGGACGTACCGCGCATTCAGCATCCAGAAGTATCGTCTAGCAGAAGAGTGTGTGAAACAACAATTACAACACACTGCCCCCCGGCAGACCGGCAGACATCCACGCGCACGAAACACTCTCCATCACGCGATGGCCACTTGCACGCATCTCAGGCAGTCCTGGATGCTGGAGAGACTCAGCACACGCGCATTGGTAAGCCTGGCAGGATGTGCACAGCAAACACAAATCACTCGCGCGAGCTTTCTTTCGTGTATTTGGTAACTGGATCGAGCGGAGGTAACAGGAAGCCTCCGAATTCTGTCCGGGGGGCAGGCCGCCCGCCTGTGGTGTTTTCAACGCAAAGACGTCGAATTAACGTCGAGCATACACTTTCAAACACTGTGTGTAACGGACGAATGCGAGGCCGGCACACGGAACACGAAACACTAAATTGAAAACATGAGAAACACGGCAAATCGCTGTATGCCTACTAGACAACATTAGATAATAACAGTGTGAATTGAAAACACATCTCAGCACACATTGGAAACCATCCATAGGAATAATTAATAAGTAAAAGTCAGGCATGCGTTGAAACCATTATTTAGCAAGCTGACGTGTGCAACAGACGCTTTTTCCACTGTGTCTCATATCAGCAACATTTTTTATCGAAAATGGCCAGCCGTAAGATCGGAAACCGTCGCAATGATACGTTGCACCTGGAGCAACTGACGTTTGAACTGGAGAAAAAACTGAACGAGCTGCCACGAGTGAGCAACGTGACATCAGAAGACAACGGACCATGCACAGCGGCAGATTTAAGGGTTTGGGAATACAAGAACTTCGTTTTTATGCCGGACGACATGAAGCGTTTTTACATGTCGACCGATGGGATGCACACGAGCTGGACGTACAACTATTCGAAGAGCGCAAAATTACGTGTAGGCCACCTCTACATACCTAAATTGACGCACATCCAGAACCTCGAACTGAAAGGACCGGGAACTGTTTTCGAGCTCGAGCGCATAGGTGACAGGGGTTTCGTTTTGCTCGTGTACAAGACAAATGTTACAACCCGTCCGGAAATTTATTTGTTGGAAGTGGGATCGTGGAAGTGGACACTGTTGGCGGACTCCTTTACGACATACTTACGCTTGAGCATCGAGCATCTCGGGCTACCATGTTGGCAGTTAGCCTTTGCCAGCTGTCGCCTGCCAGGGTGGGCTGAACAGCTGTTTTTGGTGCTGGCTCCACATTTGCTTTTGGACAATGACGAAATGCTAGGACCGAAGAGCGCGCCGGTATACCACCGAGCGCAGCACCCGCTCAATGTGCTAGATCCGGTTAGATTTTGGACCACGGTACGACGCATGCGCTCGGCACATGAATAGCCAACGACCAACGAGAACGAGAACGAGGTGGCCAAGGAGGATTACTTTACCATTACGTTAGACCATTACGCATTTAAAATAAACAATAAATAGCCACTGCACGGCCACTGTTTCAATTACATAGAAATGTAGTTTTATTTCTATCTAAAGCTTACTTTTGTTTTCTTCCCATTCGCATTCCCATTCCGCATTCCAGGGACCAGCTTTGCCCGTGAACAACACAACACGCATGGTTTGGTCTGATAATTGTACACAGTTTTGAGATTGTATCGAAGGATCGAATAAAATTGCTTCACAAACTTCATCAACCACCACCACCCAGAAGAGGGTTCCTTGACTGGGTTTTACCCGTAGCAGTATATGGGCACCTGGGCAATACACAGTGCTGGGCAGACAGCACTGCGCAACGAACACAACTTACACATCACGCACACACACACACATCATTTGTTTATTTACACCCACACAAATCATTACCTTGCACCGTTCGATATTCAGACATTGTGCGAGAAGCGACCGCATTGCCGGGCCTGTATGAATGCCGTGCGTTTATAGTGCAGTGCTGGGTGCGCGCGTGTTTGGCGCACTACTGTGAGGCGAAACTAACAACGACGCCGGTGATTCGCGATGCTGGGAAAAGGTGCGCCAGTGGGAATGATGGCTTGTACAGCGCGCACAGCTGCCAGTACTGCTCGCCGCCTGCGAAGGGCCCGATCAACGCGGCCAGCTTTGTATGGGCGTGCGTCTATGCGGCAGTGTCGAAAATTCGTGATTTTTTCGCAACTACCCCCACGGGGGACTAAAAACGACGGCGGCGGTGGCAAGAGGAGTGCCAATGGGAGTGATCTGGTTGTTTGTGTAACGCGTACGTCGGTGCCATCACTGGTGCCGGTACAATAATATTACAATGTGCATGTTCATAGGCGACGACATAGTTTAAAAAAACGATGACACTTATCGTCTCAAAACCGTCGTCGTTGGTCTAAATAAACGCGTCCTCGAGGCGAAAATGCGCGAACGCATTAAACGTCGGGTAAAAGGTCGGCCACAAATTATGCTAAAACGACTGGAAAACAGAAACTCCACATAAAAAAAAAAAAAAAAAAACAAAACGAAAGTTTCATCAAAAAGCTGCATGACTGCTCATGGGGATTTGAATCCCGGCCATGCCATGTGAAGACCAGCGCCGCTGTAGCGTCGGTGATATTCGCGAGATGTTCCATCGAGTAGGAATGAAGAAGGACGACCAACGCAGCCAAATGATATTCTGGGACGACCTTCGAGGCGAACCTGCTGTTTACGTGGTTACCGTTATGACGTTTGGTGCAGCATGCTCGCCCACTAGCGCACAGTTCGTGAAAAACCGAAATGCATCACGTTTCCGGCAGGATTTCCCGCGAGCGGTGGAATGCATCGAAGAGGAACATTATGTCGATGACATGCTTGTCAACGTGGAAACGGAAGAGGAAGCTGCTGAGCTAGCTAAAACGGTTCGCTATATTCACGCGAAAGGGGGCTTCGAGATACGGAATTGGGCGTCCAATTCACGCAAGGTGGTTGATTCAATGCAGGAAGGGCCAACGCCTATTCTGAACGACCACGGGATCCTGAGAGTGGGGGGACGTTTGACGGAATGCGTAGGCATCAACAATTCCTCACGGAACCCGATCATCCTTCCTCGGCGAGACTACGGAACCGATCTCATTATTCGGGAGCAACACGAAAGGTACAAACACGGCAACCACAACACGGTTTTGAGCGAATTAAGGATGCGGTACCGTGCGAATTAAGGATACCGTACAAAGAACCGCATTTTATTAACGTGCCTTTTCCTTCACAGGGATCGACTACTTCCGCCCGTTTTTACTGCCTCACGTCGAGAGCTGTACATCTCGAGATAGCGGCGTCCCTCACCACAGCGTCATGCGTACTGGCGTTTCGCTGATTCATCGCTAGACGTGGAACGCCCCTAGAAGTGATCAGCGACAGAGGTACCAACTTCGTCGGTGCCGAAGAGGTTGATCACGATGTTCTGATGACCGAGTTCTGCGGACCGCGGATGAAGTGTACATTTAACCCGCCTGGGGCGCCTCACTTTGGCGGCTGCTGGGAGCGTTTGGTACGTTCCGTGAAGAAGGTACTGAATCAGTTCGTGTTCCCCAAGCGCCCTACGGATGAAGTAATGCTGTCAACGTTCACGGAGATCGAACTCATCCTTAATTCGAGACCACTTACCTACGTGCCCCTGAACGACGGACTGGCTGACCCTATAACACCTAATCACCTGCTCCTTGGGAGCTCTGATGGAAGCAAACCACCGGCAGTTTTCTGTGATAGCCCTGCTACAATCCGCTCGTCGGGGCGAATGGCGCAGCATTCAGCAGATTTATTCTGGAAGAAATGGACGGTCAAGTTAGGCAAGCCACGGTACAAACGAGCAGTGGAACTTACGTTAGACCCGCACACAAATTAGCAGTCTTAGATGTATCAGCTTAGTAGAAAACCGCACGGCAAGAGTCGAATACAGAATATAGCGAAAGTAACAAACAGCAAGCAAGCAAATAAACAAACAAACAAACGCACACACACACGAGGCAACTGACAGAAGATGGGACGTGAAGCCACGGTTTGTACAATCGCGAAAGAGAGGTGTGTCATCACGAAGATCGGGTTTATAAAGTCGCTAATTTATAAACCTTTTAGCATTGAGGTGTTTATTATCGCCTAACAAATATATTTAACCGTGGCGCACTTGGGGGGACAATGTTGGAAACTTTATAGAACAAGAAACAAGAAACAACAAGAAAGAAGAGGAAAGATCGGAAAAAGGGAGCTCGCTCCTACCCGACGGGAATGAGCAAGAGCAGTCTGGAAACGACGAACAAATGTACTAATTTTTTGATTTCTCTCTGCATTAAAGATTTCTAAAAAATTCAACCGCGTTTCAACATCGGTGTCTTCAGGAGAGCGTTCCAGCACTATATTGATTCTCGGACCACTTCCTGGACGCGTGGCGGGGCTGCAATCGGGAGCTGCAACAAACGGACAGTGGTTAAGAACGTGTGACAGTATTTGGCTGAATTTGCGAAAGTGAACGGTATGTGCGCTCTTACCCGATGCCCAAATCCTTGTTTCGTACATCGTCAAACGACGGCTAGATGTTCCGTTCCTGTGCGTTCCTGCGACGGAGCAAAAAAAAAAAAAAAAAACATCACCGTGAGAATAATCAAGCACATCCGTTGGTGTCCGGAACACGGTGGTTGATGTTACCGTCATCGTTAGCGGAATGCGAAACTACTCACCCAACGTATGCACTGGACGTACCGCGCATTCAGCATCCAGAAGTATCGTCTAGCAGAAGAGTGTGTGAAACAACAATTACAACACACTGCCCCCCGGCAGACCGGCAGACATCCACGCGCACGAAACACTCTCCATCACGCGATGGCCACTTGCACGCATCTCAGGCAGTCCTGGATGCTGGAGAGACTCAGCACACGCGCATTGGTAAGCCTGGCAGGATGTGCACAGCAAACACAAATCACTCGCGCGAGCTTTCTTTCGTGTATTTGGTAACTGGATCGAGCGGAGGTAACAGGAAGCCTCCGAATTCTGTCCGGGGGGCAGGCCGCCCGCCTGTGGTGTTTTCAACGCAAAGACGTCGAATTAACGTCGAGCATACACTTTCAAACACTGTGTGTAACGGACGAATGCGAGGCCGGCACACGGAACACGAAACACTAAATTGAAAACATGAGAAACACGGCAAATCGCTGTATGCCTACTAGACAACATTAGATAATAACAGTGTGAATTGAAAACACATCTCAGCACACATTGGAAACCATCCATAGGAATAATTAATAAGTAAAAGTCAGGCATGCGTTGAAACCATTATTTAGCAAGCTGACGTGTGCAACAGACGCTTTTTCCACTGTGTCTCATATCAGCAACATTTTTTATCGAAAATGGCCAGCCGTAAGATCGGAAACCGTCGCAATGATACGTTGCACCTGGAGCAACTGACGTTTGAACTGGAGAAAAAACTGAACGAGCTGCCACGAGTGAGCAACGTGACATCAGAAGACAACGGACCATGCACAGCGGCAGATTTAAGGGTTTGGGAATACAAGAACTTCGTTTTTATGCCGGACGACATGAAGCGTTTTTACATGTCGACCGATGGGATGCACACGAGCTGGACGTACAACTATTCGAAGAGCGCAAAATTACGTGTAGGCCACCTCTACATACCTAAATTGACGCACATCCAGAACCTCGAACTGAAAGGACCGGGAACTGTTTTCGAGCTCGAGCGCATAGGTGACAGGGGTTTCGTTTTGCTCGTGTACAAGACAAATGTTACAACCCGTCCGGAAATTTATTTGTTGGAAGTGGGATCGTGGAAGTGGACACTGTTGGCGGACTCCTTTACGACATACTTACGCTTGAGCATCGAGCATCTCGGGCTACCATGTTGGCAGTTAGCCTTTGCCAGCTGTCGCCTGCCAGGGTGGGCTGAACAGCTGTTTTTGGTGCTGGCTCCACATTTGCTTTTGGACAATGACGAAATGCTAGGACCGAAGAGCGCGCCGGTATACCACCGAGCGCAGCACCCGCTCAATGTGCTAGATCCGGTTAGATTTTGGACCACGGTACGACGCATGCGCTCGGCACATGAATAGCCAACGACCAACGAGAACGAGAACGAGGTGGCCAAGGAGGATTACTTTACCATTACGTTAGACCATTACGCATTTAAAATAAACAATAAATAGCCACTGCACGGCCACTGTTTCAATTACATAGAAATGTAGTTTTATTTCTATCTAAAGCTTACTTTTGTTTTCTTCCCATTCGCATTCCCATTCCGCATTCCAGGGACCAGCTTTGCCCGTGAACAACACAACACGCATGGTTTGGTCTGATAATTGTACACAGTTTTGAGATTGTATCGAAGGATCGAATAAAATTGCTTCACAAACTTCATCAACCACCACCACCCAGAAGAGGGTTCCTTGACTGGGTTTTACCCGTAGCAGTATATGGGCACCTGGGCAATACACAGTGCTGGGCAGACAGCACTGCGCAACGAACACAACTTACACATCACGCACACACACACACATCATTTGTTTATTTACACCCACACAAATCATTACCTTGCACCGTTCGATATTCAGACATTGTGCGAGAAGCGACCGCATTGCCGGGCCTGTATGAATGCCGTGCGTTTATAGTGCAGTGCTGGGTGCGCGCGTGTTTGGCGCACTACTGTGAGGCGAAACTAACAACGACGCCGGTGATTCGCGATGCTGGGAAAAGGTGCGCCAGTGGGAATGATGGCTTGTACAGCGCGCACAGCTGCCAGTACTGCTCGCCGCCTGCGAAGGGCCCGATCAACGCGGCCAGCTTTGTATGGGCGTGCGTCTATGCGGCAGTGTCGAAAATTCGTGATTTTTTCGCAACTACCCCCACGGGGGACTAAAAACGACGGCGGCGGTGGCAAGAGGAGTGCCAATGGGAGTGATCTGGTTGTTTGTGTAACGCGTACGTCGGTGCCATCACTGGTGCCGGTACAATAATATTACAATGTGCATGTTCATAGGCGACGACATAGTTTAAAAAAACGATGACACTTATCGTCTCAAAACCGTCGTCGTTGGTCTAAATAAACGCGTCCTCGAGGCGAAAATGCGCGAACGCATTAAACGTCGGGTAAAAGGTCGGCCACAAATTATGCTAAAACGACTGGAAAACAGAAACTCCACATAAAAAAAAAAAAAAAAAAACAAAACGAAAGTTTCATCAAAAAGCTGCATGACTGCTCATGGGGATTTGAATCCCGGCCATGCCATGTGAAGACCAGCGCCGCTGTAGCGTCGGTGATATTCGCGAGATGTTCCATCGAGTAGGAATGAAGAAGGACGACCAACGCAGCCAAATGATATTCTGGGACGACCTTCGAGGCGAACCTGCTGTTTACGTGGTTACCGTTATGACGTTTGGTGCAGCATGCTCGCCCACTAGCGCACAGTTCGTGAAAAACCGAAATGCATCACGTTTCCGGCAGGATTTCCCGCGAGCGGTGGAATGCATCGAAGAGGAACATTATGTCGATGACATGCTTGTCAACGTGGAAACGGAAGAGGAAGCTGCTGAGCTAGCTAAAACGGTTCGCTATATTCACGCGAAAGGGGGCTTCGAGATACGGAATTGGGCGTCCAATTCACGCAAGGTGGTTGATTCAATGCAGGAAGGGCCAACGCCTATTCTGAACGACCACGGGATCCTGAGAGTGGGGGGACGTTTGACGGAATGCGTAGGCATCAACAATTCCTCACGGAACCCGATCATCCTTCCTCGGCGAGACTACGGAACCGATCTCATTATTCGGGAGCAACACGAAAGGTACAAACACGGCAACCACAACACGGTTTTGAGCGAATTAAGGATGCGGTACCGTGCGAATTAAGGATACCGTACAAAGAACCGCATTTTATTAACGTGCCTTTTCCTTCACAGGGATCGACTACTTCCGCCCGTTTTTACTGCCTCACGTCGAGAGCTGTACATCTCGAGATAGCGGCGTCCCTCACCACAGCGTCATGCGTACTGGCGTTTCGCTGATTCATCGCTAGACGTGGAACGCCCCTAGAAGTGATCAGCGACAGAGGTACCAACTTCGTCGGTGCCGAAGAGGTTGATCACGATGTTCTGATGACCGAGTTCTGCGGACCGCGGATGAAGTGTACATTTAACCCGCCTGGGGCGCCTCACTTTGGCGGCTGCTGGGAGCGTTTGGTACGTTCCGTGAAGAAGGTACTGAATCAGTTCGTGTTCCCCAAGCGCCCTACGGATGAAGTAATGCTGTCAACGTTCACGGAGATCGAACTCATCCTTAATTCGAGACCACTTACCTACGTGCCCCTGAACGACGGACTGGCTGACCCTATAACACCTAATCACCTGCTCCTTGGGAGCTCTGATGGAAGCAAACCACCGGCAGTTTTCTGTGATAGCCCTGCTACAATCCGCTCGTCGGGGCGAATGGCGCAGCATTCAGCAGATTTATTCTGGAAGAAATGGACGGTCAAGTTAGGCAAGCCACGGTACAAACGAGCAGTGGAACTTACGTTAGACCCGCACACAAATTAGCAGTCTTAGATGTATCAGCTTAGTAGAAAACCGCACGGCAAGAGTCGAATACAGAATATAGCGAAAGTAACAAACAGCAAGCAAGCAAATAAACAAACAAACAAACGCACACACACACGAGGCAACTGACAGAAGATGGGACGTGAAGCCACGGTTTGTACAATCGCGAAAGAGAGGTGTGTCATCACGAAGATCGGGTTTATAAAGTCGCTAATTTATAAACCTTTTAGCATTGAGGTGTTTATTATCGCCTAACAAATATATTTAACCGTGGCGCACTTGGGGGGACAATGTTGGAAACTTTATAGAACAAGAAACAAGAAACAACAAGAAAGAAGAGGAAAGATCGGAAAAAGGGAGCTCGCTCCTACCCGACGGGAATGAGCAAGAGCAGTCTGGAAACGACGAACAAATGTACTAATTTTTTGATTTCTCTCTGCATTAAAGATTTCTAAAAAATTCAACCGCGTTTCAACATCGGTGTCTTCAGGAGAGCGTTCCAGCACTATATTGATTCTCGGACCACTTCCTGGACGCGTGGCGGGGCTGCAATCGGGAGCTGCAACAAACGGACAGTGGTTAAGAACGTGTGACAGTATTTGGCTGAATTTGCGAAAGTGAACGGTATGTGCGCTCTTACCCGATGCCCAAATCCTTGTTTCGTACATCGTCAAACGACGGCTAGATGTTCCGTTCCTGTGCGTTCCTGCGACGGAGCAAAAAAAAAAAAAAAAAACATCACCGTGAGAATAATCAAGCACATCCGTTGGTGTCCGGAACACGGTGGTTGATGTTACCGTCATCGTTAGCGGAATGCGAAACTACTCACCCAACGTATGCACTGGACGTACCGCGCATTCAGCATCCAGAAGTATCGTCTAGCAGAAGAGTGTGTGAAACAACAATTACAACACACTGCCCCCCGGCAGACCGGCAGACATCCACGCGCACGAAACACTCTCCATCACGCGATGGCCACTTGCACGCATCTCAGGCAGTCCTGGATGCTGGAGAGACTCAGCACACGCGCATTGGTAAGCCTGGCAGGATGTGCACAGCAAACACAAATCACTCGCGCGAGCTTTCTTTCGTGTATTTGGTAACTGGATCGAGCGGAGGTAACAGGAAGCCTCCGAATTCTGTCCGGGGGGCAGGCCGCCCGCCTGTGGTGTTTTCAACGCAAAGACGTCGAATTAACGTCGAGCATACACTTTCAAACACTGTGTGTAACGGACGAATGCGAGGCCGGCACACGGAACACGAAACACTAAATTGAAAACATGAGAAACACGGCAAATCGCTGTATGCCTACTAGACAACATTAGATAATAACAGTGTGAATTGAAAACACATCTCAGCACACATTGGAAACCATCCATAGGAATAATTAATAAGTAAAAGTCAGGCATGCGTTGAAACCATTATTTAGCAAGCTGACGTGTGCAACAGACGCTTTTTCCACTGTGTCTCATATCAGCAACATTTTTTATCGAAAATGGCCAGCCGTAAGATCGGAAACCGTCGCAATGATACGTTGCACCTGGAGCAACTGACGTTTGAACTGGAGAAAAAACTGAACGAGCTGCCACGAGTGAGCAACGTGACATCAGAAGACAACGGACCATGCACAGCGGCAGATTTAAGGGTTTGGGAATACAAGAACTTCGTTTTTATGCCGGACGACATGAAGCGTTTTTACATGTCGACCGATGGGATGCACACGAGCTGGACGTACAACTATTCGAAGAGCGCAAAATTACGTGTAGGCCACCTCTACATACCTAAATTGACGCACATCCAGAACCTCGAACTGAAAGGACCGGGAACTGTTTTCGAGCTCGAGCGCATAGGTGACAGGGGTTTCGTTTTGCTCGTGTACAAGACAAATGTTACAACCCGTCCGGAAATTTATTTGTTGGAAGTGGGATCGTGGAAGTGGACACTGTTGGCGGACTCCTTTACGACATACTTACGCTTGAGCATCGAGCATCTCGGGCTACCATGTTGGCAGTTAGCCTTTGCCAGCTGTCGCCTGCCAGGGTGGGCTGAACAGCTGTTTTTGGTGCTGGCTCCACATTTGCTTTTGGACAATGACGAAATGCTAGGACCGAAGAGCGCGCCGGTATACCACCGAGCGCAGCACCCGCTCAATGTGCTAGATCCGGTTAGATTTTGGACCACGGTACGACGCATGCGCTCGGCACATGAATAGCCAACGACCAACGAGAACGAGAACGAGGTGGCCAAGGAGGATTACTTTACCATTACGTTAGACCATTACGCATTTAAAATAAACAATAAATAGCCACTGCACGGCCACTGTTTCAATTACATAGAAATGTAGTTTTATTTCTATCTAAAGCTTACTTTTGTTTTCTTCCCATTCGCATTCCCATTCCGCATTCCAGGGACCAGCTTTGCCCGTGAACAACACAACACGCATGGTTTGGTCTGATAATTGTACACAGTTTTGAGATTGTATCGAAGGATCGAATAAAATTGCTTCACAAACTTCATCAACCACCACCACCCAGAAGAGGGTTCCTTGACTGGGTTTTACCCGTAGCAGTATATGGGCACCTGGGCAATACACAGTGCTGGGCAGACAGCACTGCGCAACGAACACAACTTACACATCACGCACACACACACACATCATTTGTTTATTTACACCCACACAAATCATTACCTTGCACCGTTCGATATTCAGACATTGTGCGAGAAGCGACCGCATTGCCGGGCCTGTATGAATGCCGTGCGTTTATAGTGCAGTGCTGGGTGCGCGCGTGTTTGGCGCACTACTGTGAGGCGAAACTAACAACGACGCCGGTGATTCGCGATGCTGGGAAAAGGTGCGCCAGTGGGAATGATGGCTTGTACAGCGCGCACAGCTGCCAGTACTGCTCGCCGCCTGCGAAGGGCCCGATCAACGCGGCCAGCTTTGTATGGGCGTGCGTCTATGCGGCAGTGTCGAAAATTCGTGATTTTTTCGCAACTACCCCCACGGGGGACTAAAAACGACGGCGGCGGTGGCAAGAGGAGTGCCAATGGGAGTGATCTGGTTGTTTGTGTAACGCGTACGTCGGTGCCATCACTGGTGCCGGTACAATAATATTACAATGTGCATGTTCATAGGCGACGACATAGTTTAAAAAAACGATGACACTTATCGTCTCAAAACCGTCGTCGTTGGTCTAAATAAACGCGTCCTCGAGGCGAAAATGCGCGAACGCATTAAACGTCGGGTAAAAGGTCGGCCACAAATTATGCTAAAACGACTGGAAAACAGAAACTCCACATAAAAAAAAAAAAAAAAAAACAAAACGAAAGTTTCATCAAAAAGCTGCATGACTGCTCATGGGGATTTGAATCCCGGCCATGCCATGTGAAGACCAGCGCCGCTGTAGCGTCGGTGATATTCGCGAGATGTTCCATCGAGTAGGAATGAAGAAGGACGACCAACGCAGCCAAATGATATTCTGGGACGACCTTCGAGGCGAACCTGCTGTTTACGTGGTTACCGTTATGACGTTTGGTGCAGCATGCTCGCCCACTAGCGCACAGTTCGTGAAAAACCGAAATGCATCACGTTTCCGGCAGGATTTCCCGCGAGCGGTGGAATGCATCGAAGAGGAACATTATGTCGATGACATGCTTGTCAACGTGGAAACGGAAGAGGAAGCTGCTGAGCTAGCTAAAACGGTTCGCTATATTCACGCGAAAGGGGGCTTCGAGATACGGAATTGGGCGTCCAATTCACGCAAGGTGGTTGATTCAATGCAGGAAGGGCCAACGCCTATTCTGAACGACCACGGGATCCTGAGAGTGGGGGGACGTTTGACGGAATGCGTAGGCATCAACAATTCCTCACGGAACCCGATCATCCTTCCTCGGCGAGACTACGGAACCGATCTCATTATTCGGGAGCAACACGAAAGGTACAAACACGGCAACCACAACACGGTTTTGAGCGAATTAAGGATGCGGTACCGTGCGAATTAAGGATACCGTACAAAGAACCGCATTTTATTAACGTGCCTTTTCCTTCACAGGGATCGACTACTTCCGCCCGTTTTTACTGCCTCACGTCGAGAGCTGTACATCTCGAGATAGCGGCGTCCCTCACCACAGCGTCATGCGTACTGGCGTTTCGCTGATTCATCGCTAGACGTGGAACGCCCCTAGAAGTGATCAGCGACAGAGGTACCAACTTCGTCGGTGCCGAAGAGGTTGATCACGATGTTCTGATGACCGAGTTCTGCGGACCGCGGATGAAGTGTACATTTAACCCGCCTGGGGCGCCTCACTTTGGCGGCTGCTGGGAGCGTTTGGTACGTTCCGTGAAGAAGGTACTGAATCAGTTCGTGTTCCCCAAGCGCCCTACGGATGAAGTAATGCTGTCAACGTTCACGGAGATCGAACTCATCCTTAATTCGAGACCACTTACCTACGTGCCCCTGAACGACGGACTGGCTGACCCTATAACACCTAATCACCTGCTCCTTGGGAGCTCTGATGGAAGCAAACCACCGGCAGTTTTCTGTGATAGCCCTGCTACAATCCGCTCGTCGGGGCGAATGGCGCAGCATTCAGCAGATTTATTCTGGAAGAAATGGACGGTCAAGTTAGGCAAGCCACGGTACAAACGAGCAGTGGAACTTACGTTAGACCCGCACACAAATTAGCAGTCTTAGATGTATCAGCTTAGTAGAAAACCGCACGGCAAGAGTCGAATACAGAATATAGCGAAAGTAACAAACAGCAAGCAAGCAAATAAACAAACAAACAAACGCACACACACACGAGGCAACTGACAGAAGATGGGACGTGAAGCCACGGTTTGTACAATCGCGAAAGAGAGGTGTGTCATCACGAAGATCGGGTTTATAAAGTCGCTAATTTATAAACCTTTTAGCATTGAGGTGTTTATTATCGCCTAACAAATATATTTAACCGTGGCGCACTTGGGGGGACAATGTTGGAAACTTTATAGAACAAGAAACAAGAAACAACAAGAAAGAAGAGGAAAGATCGGAAAAAGGGAGCTCGCTCCTACCCGACGGGAATGAGCAAGAGCAGTCTGGAAACGACGAACAAATGTACTAATTTTTTGATTTCTCTCTGCATTAAAGATTTCTAAAAAATTCAACCGCGTTTCAACATCGGTGTCTTCAGGAGAGCGTTCCAGCACTATATTGATTCTCGGACCACTTCCTGGACGCGTGGCGGGGCTGCAATCGGGAGCTGCAACAAACGGACAGTGGTTAAGAACGTGTGACAGTATTTGGCTGAATTTGCGAAAGTGAACGGTATGTGCGCTCTTACCCGATGCCCAAATCCTTGTTTCGTACATCGTCAAACGACGGCTAGATGTTCCGTTCCTGTGCGTTCCTGCGACGGAGCAAAAAAAAAAAAAAAAAACATCACCGTGAGAATAATCAAGCACATCCGTTGGTGTCCGGAACACGGTGGTTGATGTTACCGTCATCGTTAGCGGAATGCGAAACTACTCACCCAACGTATGCACTGGACGTACCGCGCATTCAGCATCCAGAAGTATCGTCTAGCAGAAGAGTGTGTGAAACAACAATTACAACACACTGCCCCCCGGCAGACCGGCAGACATCCACGCGCACGAAACACTCTCCATCACGCGATGGCCACTTGCACGCATCTCAGGCAGTCCTGGATGCTGGAGAGACTCAGCACACGCGCATTGGTAAGCCTGGCAGGATGTGCACAGCAAACACAAATCACTCGCGCGAGCTTTCTTTCGTGTATTTGGTAACTGGATCGAGCGGAGGTAACAGGAAGCCTCCGAATTCTGTCCGGGGGGCAGGCCGCCCGCCTGTGGTGTTTTCAACGCAAAGACGTCGAATTAACGTCGAGCATACACTTTCAAACACTGTGTGTAACGGACGAATGCGAGGCCGGCACACGGAACACGAAACACTAAATTGAAAACATGAGAAACACGGCAAATCGCTGTATGCCTACTAGACAACATTAGATAATAACAGTGTGAATTGAAAACACATCTCAGCACACATTGGAAACCATCCATAGGAATAATTAATAAGTAAAAGTCAGGCATGCGTTGAAACCATTATTTAGCAAGCTGACGTGTGCAACAGACGCTTTTTCCACTGTGTCTCATATCAGCAACATTTTTTATCGAAAATGGCCAGCCGTAAGATCGGAAACCGTCGCAATGATACGTTGCACCTGGAGCAACTGACGTTTGAACTGGAGAAAAAACTGAACGAGCTGCCACGAGTGAGCAACGTGACATCAGAAGACAACGGACCATGCACAGCGGCAGATTTAAGGGTTTGGGAATACAAGAACTTCGTTTTTATGCCGGACGACATGAAGCGTTTTTACATGTCGACCGATGGGATGCACACGAGCTGGACGTACAACTATTCGAAGAGCGCAAAATTACGTGTAGGCCACCTCTACATACCTAAATTGACGCACATCCAGAACCTCGAACTGAAAGGACCGGGAACTGTTTTCGAGCTCGAGCGCATAGGTGACAGGGGTTTCGTTTTGCTCGTGTACAAGACAAATGTTACAACCCGTCCGGAAATTTATTTGTTGGAAGTGGGATCGTGGAAGTGGACACTGTTGGCGGACTCCTTTACGACATACTTACGCTTGAGCATCGAGCATCTCGGGCTACCATGTTGGCAGTTAGCCTTTGCCAGCTGTCGCCTGCCAGGGTGGGCTGAACAGCTGTTTTTGGTGCTGGCTCCACATTTGCTTTTGGACAATGACGAAATGCTAGGACCGAAGAGCGCGCCGGTATACCACCGAGCGCAGCACCCGCTCAATGTGCTAGATCCGGTTAGATTTTGGACCACGGTACGACGCATGCGCTCGGCACATGAATAGCCAACGACCAACGAGAACGAGAACGAGGTGGCCAAGGAGGATTACTTTACCATTACGTTAGACCATTACGCATTTAAAATAAACAATAAATAGCCACTGCACGGCCACTGTTTCAATTACATAGAAATGTAGTTTTATTTCTATCTAAAGCTTACTTTTGTTTTCTTCCCATTCGCATTCCCATTCCGCATTCCAGGGACCAGCTTTGCCCGTGAACAACACAACACGCATGGTTTGGTCTGATAATTGTACACAGTTTTGAGATTGTATCGAAGGATCGAATAAAATTGCTTCACAAACTTCATCAACCACCACCACCCAGAAGAGGGTTCCTTGACTGGGTTTTACCCGTAGCAGTATATGGGCACCTGGGCAATACACAGTGCTGGGCAGACAGCACTGCGCAACGAACACAACTTACACATCACGCACACACACACACATCATTTGTTTATTTACACCCACACAAATCATTACCTTGCACCGTTCGATATTCAGACATTGTGCGAGAAGCGACCGCATTGCCGGGCCTGTATGAATGCCGTGCGTTTATAGTGCAGTGCTGGGTGCGCGCGTGTTTGGCGCACTACTGTGAGGCGAAACTAACAACGACGCCGGTGATTCGCGATGCTGGGAAAAGGTGCGCCAGTGGGAATGATGGCTTGTACAGCGCGCACAGCTGCCAGTACTGCTCGCCGCCTGCGAAGGGCCCGATCAACGCGGCCAGCTTTGTATGGGCGTGCGTCTATGCGGCAGTGTCGAAAATTCGTGATTTTTTCGCAACTACCCCCACGGGGGACTAAAAACGACGGCGGCGGTGGCAAGAGGAGTGCCAATGGGAGTGATCTGGTTGTTTGTGTAACGCGTACGTCGGTGCCATCACTGGTGCCGGTACAATAATATTACAATGTGCATGTTCATAGGCGACGACATAGTTTAAAAAAACGATGACACTTATCGTCTCAAAACCGTCGTCGTTGGTCTAAATAAACGCGTCCTCGAGGCGAAAATGCGCGAACGCATTAAACGTCGGGTAAAAGGTCGGCCACAAATTATGCTAAAACGACTGGAAAACAGAAACTCCACATAAAAAAAAAAAAAAAAAAACAAAACGAAAGTTTCATCAAAAAGCTGCATGACTGCTCATGGGGATTTGAATCCCGGCCATGCCATGTGAAGACCAGCGCCGCTGTAGCGTCGGTGATATTCGCGAGATGTTCCATCGAGTAGGAATGAAGAAGGACGACCAACGCAGCCAAATGATATTCTGGGACGACCTTCGAGGCGAACCTGCTGTTTACGTGGTTACCGTTATGACGTTTGGTGCAGCATGCTCGCCCACTAGCGCACAGTTCGTGAAAAACCGAAATGCATCACGTTTCCGGCAGGATTTCCCGCGAGCGGTGGAATGCATCGAAGAGGAACATTATGTCGATGACATGCTTGTCAACGTGGAAACGGAAGAGGAAGCTGCTGAGCTAGCTAAAACGGTTCGCTATATTCACGCGAAAGGGGGCTTCGAGATACGGAATTGGGCGTCCAATTCACGCAAGGTGGTTGATTCAATGCAGGAAGGGCCAACGCCTATTCTGAACGACCACGGGATCCTGAGAGTGGGGGGACGTTTGACGGAATGCGTAGGCATCAACAATTCCTCACGGAACCCGATCATCCTTCCTCGGCGAGACTACGGAACCGATCTCATTATTCGGGAGCAACACGAAAGGTACAAACACGGCAACCACAACACGGTTTTGAGCGAATTAAGGATGCGGTACCGTGCGAATTAAGGATACCGTACAAAGAACCGCATTTTATTAACGTGCCTTTTCCTTCACAGGGATCGACTACTTCCGCCCGTTTTTACTGCCTCACGTCGAGAGCTGTACATCTCGAGATAGCGGCGTCCCTCACCACAGCGTCATGCGTACTGGCGTTTCGCTGATTCATCGCTAGACGTGGAACGCCCCTAGAAGTGATCAGCGACAGAGGTACCAACTTCGTCGGTGCCGAAGAGGTTGATCACGATGTTCTGATGACCGAGTTCTGCGGACCGCGGATGAAGTGTACATTTAACCCGCCTGGGGCGCCTCACTTTGGCGGCTGCTGGGAGCGTTTGGTACGTTCCGTGAAGAAGGTACTGAATCAGTTCGTGTTCCCCAAGCGCCCTACGGATGAAGTAATGCTGTCAACGTTCACGGAGATCGAACTCATCCTTAATTCGAGACCACTTACTACGTGCCCCTGAACGACGGACTTGGCTGACCCTATAACACCTAATCACCTGCTCCTTGGGAGCTCTGATGGAAGCAAACCACCGGCAGTTTTCTGTGATAGCCCTGCTACAATCCGCTCGTCGGGGCGAATGGCGCAGCATTCAGCAGATTTATTCTGGAAGAAATGGACGGTCAAGTTAGGCAAGCCACGGTACAAACGAGCAGTGGAACTTACGTTTAGACCCGCCACACATTTAGCAGTCTTAGATGTATCAGCTTAGTAGAAAACCGCACGGCAAGAGTCGAATACAGAATATAGCGAAAGTAACAAACAAAGCAAGCAAAAAATAAACAAACAAACAAACGCACACACACACGAGGCAACTGACAGATGGGACGTGAAGCCACGGTTTGTACAATCGCGAAAGAGAGGTGTGTCATCACGAGAATCGGGTTTATAAAGTCGCTAATTATAAACCTTTTAGCATTGAGGTGTTTATTATCGCCTAACAAATATTAACCGTGGCGCACTGGGGGGACAATGTTGGAAACTTTATAGAACAAGAAACAAGAAACAACAAGAAAGAAGAGGAAAGATCGGAAAAAGGGAGCTCGCTCCTACCCCGACGGGACGGAATGAAGCAAGAGCAGTCTGGAACGACGAACAAATGTACTAATTTTTTGATTTCTCTCTGCATTAAAGATTTCTAAAAAATTCAACCGCGTTTCAACATCGGTGTCTTCAGGAGAGCGTTCCAGCACTATATTGATTCTCGGACCACTTCCTGACGCGTGGCGGGCTGCAATCGGGAGCTGCAACAAACGACAGTGGTTAAGAACGTGTGACAGTATTTGGCTGAATTTGCGAAGTGAACGGTATGTGCGCTCTTACCCGATGCCCAAATCCTTGTCTTCGTACATCGTCAAACGACGGCTAGATGTTCCGTCCTGGCGTTCCTGCGACGGAGCAAAAAAAAAAAAAAAACATCACCGTGAGAATATCAAGCACATCCGTTGGTGTCCGGAACACGGTGGTTGATGTTACCGTCATCGTTAGCGGAATGCG
>NW_023405364.1:37500-38892 GCF_013141755.1 Anopheles stephensi | reverse complement strand
ACACAACGGCACGGCTCCCGGGAGGCGCCTCCCAGCGACATGGCTGGACGCTGAGCGAGAAACACGGCGCATTGGGCAGCTGCAGGCGGGCGCCCGTCCGCTCCCGGCGGGGGAGTGAGTGACCGCAACGGCCCGGCCTGAGGCCCGCGCTTGTTCCACCCAATCATTAAGTAAGGCAACAGTAAGAGTGGTGGTATCTCAGAGGCGGGTCCGCACGAGACGGGCCCTCCCACCTATGCTGCACTCCTATATCGCCTTACAATGCCAGACTAGAGTCAAGCTCAACGGGTCTTCTTTCCCCGCTAGCCTTCAAGCCCGTTCCCTTGGCTGTGGTTCGCTAGATAGTAGATAGGGACAGAGGGAATCTCGTTAATCCATTCATGCCGCGTCACTAATTAGATGACGAGGCATTTGGCTACCTTAGAGAGTCATAGTTACTCCCGCCGTTTACCCGCGCTTGCTTGAATTTCTTCACGTTGACATTCAGAGCACTGGGCAGAAATCACATTGTGTCAACACCCACCCGGGGCCGCACAATGCTTTGTTTTAATTAGACAGTCGGATTCCCTCAGCCGTGCCAGTTCTGAGTTGGCTGTTTGTTGCGCGACCGCGGGCCCGGCACCCCGCACATGCGAACACCGCGAAGTGCCACACGCACGGGGCGGACCCGGTCCGGCTGGTCACGCCCAGCCTCCAGAGCCAATCTTGTCCCGAAGTTACGGATCCAGTTTGCCGACTTCCCTTACCTACATTGATCTATCGACTAGAGACTCTGCACCTTGGAGACCTGCTGCGGATTCGGTACAAGCTGTTGAGAGTACGGCCAGAAACGTTATACGCTCATACCCAGCGACCTAGACCGCACCGACCCCCACGGGGGGCAGCGGATAGGCTTCGGATCAACTGAGCGAGTGTGCCCCAGTCTTCGATTTTCACGGTCCAAGAAGAGTGCATCGACACGGCAGTGGCGGCGGCCGTGCTCTACCAGCGGTCCACCATATCGCTCTGTGAGTGACTTCCATGGTCGGTGGTGGCTGTTAAACAGAAAAGAAAACTTCCGATGCCCCTCGTTGGCTTCTCGAAGAAAGGATTCATGTTGCCATGAAGCTGACACACGACCGTGTACGGCCGGACCCGCACCGCCCCACCTGGGTGGGAGAGGTTGGACGACACGCACACGGCCCGCGCAAACGGGTACTCAACAGGCTCCGGAATGGTACCGGATTCCCTTTCGCGGCTATGTATGGGATTGTACGGGTTGGGTTCCCATGCGGCTTAGATGGCTAACTCGTGTTCAACTGCTGTTGACACGAAACCCTTCTCCACTTCAGTCATCCAAGAGCTCGTTCGAATATTTGCTACTACCACCAAGATCTGTGCCGGTGGCGGCTC
>NW_023405364.1:0-35000 GCF_013141755.1 Anopheles stephensi | reverse complement strand
CGCCCACGGCCCCGACGGATGCGGAGCCGAGCACGCCAAAGTGCGACTGTCGATCACCCCGTTGTGACACGACAATCAGTCAGTGTATAAGGTACCCGGTACTACCAAAGTGTGCATCTTTACTGACCTTCGCCGAGGCAGTGGTATGTGTATCCCTTTGAAAGAGTTGCTTTCGCTCAACTCTACCAAGTGTGCTACACCATCTTGTGGTTGTAGCGTGCGCGTCAGCATATTGTGCCGACGATGCGTTTGGCAACCTCACTCCCGGACTTGTTTGATCGGTAATGATATGTCCATTATACACAAACCAACACACAACTCTGATTCCCTAGTACCACACTGCAGGCGCCCACGGCCCCGACGGATGCGGAGCCGAGCACGCCAAAGTGCGACTGTCGATCACCCCTTTGTGACACGACAATCAGTCAGTGTATAAGGTACCCGGTACTGCCAAAGTGTGCGTCTTTACTGACCTGCGCCGAGGCAGTGGTATGTGTATCCCTTTGAAAGAGTTGCTTTCGCTCAACTCTACCAAGTGTGCTACACCATCTTGTGGTTGTAGCGTGCGCGTCAGCATGTGATGCCGACGATGCGTTTGGCAACCTCACTCCCGGACTTGTTTGATCGGTAATGATCCTTCCGCAGGTTCACCTACGGAAACCTTGTTACGACTTTTACTTCCTCTAAATCATCAAGTTCGGTCAACTTCGGCCGTGCCAACTGCAGCTCACGAAGGAACCGCGGAAGGTATGCCTCCAGAGACCTCACTAAATAATCCATCGGTAGTAGCGACGGGCGGTGTGTACAAAGGGCAGGGACGTAATCAGCGCTAGCTAATGACTAGCACTTACTAGAAATTCCAGGTTCATGGGGACCGTTGCAGTCCCCAATCCCAACTAAATGAGCATTTGGGTGATTTCCCGTTCCTCTCGGAATGGGGGCGCCTATTGGCGAGAACACGCTGCTGCCCACATTGTAGCACGCGTGCAGCCCAGAACATCTAAGGGCATCACGGACCTGTTATCGCTCACTCTCACCTTGCTAAACACAAGTTGTCCCGCTAAGCAGGGCAAACTAGTGCGACGACCGCCCGCGAAGGCGCCGCCGCCCCGTAACGTCAGGTGCGCCCGGAGGCACACTGCTGACAGCGTTCTAGTTAGCTTGTTTGAGTCGCGTTCGTTATCGGAATTAACCAGACAAATCATTCCACGAACTAAGAACGGCCATGCACCACTACCCTTAAATTTGAGAAAGAGCTCTTAATCTGTCTTACCTCGATAAGTTCGGACCTGGTAAGTTTTCCCGTGTTGAGTCAAATTAAGCCGCAAGCTCCACTTCTTTTTTTTTTTTTTAAATTGCATTCGTTTATTCATTTAAATTTATAAAAGTTTTGCCGCGTTACTTATTTATAACAATAAACGATACAGAAACACGCATGAACAATTATAAAACGAATAAACCTCTCCATTGCCGGCGGCCTTCCCGACGGAGGCGTAGCCACCGGCTGCAATGGCGTCCCTGACTAAATTTAGTAAGGGCCCGCGCCCCGCCTGTCTAAACGTAAACACAACATTAAAAATGAAGGACTTACATTAACACACCTAACATTTACGAAGCGGGCGTGCCCGCGGTTCGTCGAGTCTCCATTTTTCCCTATTTCTAACGTATAGTATGTACGCACACACACACGCACACACATAAGTACGCAGACACTTTGACGCTTACGGTGGGACAGAACAGACATCCGCACAAACGTAAACGAAAAAGACGGGCCTAGCTCTCACAGTGCACGCGCACGCTCTCTCTCCTACTGCCGGTCGGGTACGAACATCCGCACAAAGCGGACGACGCAAAATGCCGAACGTACCCGAACCGAGCGCACGCGCGCTCTCTCTCGCCCGACTGTGCTAGAACGAACGACCGCACAAAGCGGAGACGGCAAAATGCCGGTCTCGCCCGGTCGTGTTTTCGCACGCTCGCTGACTGGCCGATCGTTTCGGCCGTAACCGCTCCCACTCAACGCGTAGACGTGTTGGTGGTCGCGATGGCGGCTTCTACGTCGGCCGACATTAAGCCGCGATGGCGATCCTGTCGCTCGTGGCGGCGTTGGCGTTCTCGCGCGCGCCTGTTGGCCCGTCGTCGGGCTAGCTCCTCCTCCGTCGGCGGTGCTCTGCTTCGGCGAGTTCGGCCCGAACGCAATGGCGGCAATGTACCCGCGCGTAATTGGGCGCGGTATTCCCGCTGCCGTTGGTTCCGCCTTAGCCGACGACGAAGTAACACTTCGGCCGATGGCGGAACTCGTTCGGGCCGAACTGGGCGTTGCCTCTCCTGCTGCTGATTGGACGGGTGCTGTTGTTGGTCCATGTCCATCTCCCCGATGGCGGATGTCTGCCGTTGCCGGCGTCTTCGCCGTTGGCCAGCGTTTCTGGCTTCACGGCGGACCTGTTGCCGAACGCGTTCCGCCAGCTCATTGGCGGAAACGATCCCGCCAGCGATGGCCGCGTTTTCGGCAACCTGCTGCTCCAGCCACCTTTGTTGTAGAAAGCTGCAGATCCGCCGTGTTGCCGTGGCCGTTCGCTGCCAAGCCTCCGGGCTCGACAGCAGAAAACGCTCCAGCTCATCGGGGGAAATGACGACGCCGTCCGCGTCCGTCAAGAACTGCACTCTCGTGTCGGCGAACCTCGGACAGTGGAACACCACGTGCTCTGCCGACTCCACGGTGTTGTCAGCGCAGAAGGGGCAGGTCGGGGCAGAGGTGAAACCCATAGCATGTAGGTACTCCCGGAAGAAGCCATGTCCGGAGAGTACCTGGCTAAGGAAGAAATCAACCTCGCCGTGCTTCCTACCTACCCAGCCGGCAATATCCGGCAGCACGCGGTGAGCCCATCGCAGGAACCTGCTCGCGGTCGGATGAGCGGCATCCTGGTCCCACGATGTCTGCCACTGTCTTATGGTTGCCGAGTGCTCCAGCCGCTTGATGACCTCCTTGTCTATCAGCACCCGCCTCTGCAACGCCCGTTGATGCCTGGTATAGCACCGCGCGATCTCGTCCACCTGCAGGTGTAGCGGGACCAGGCCAGCCAGCACTACCGCCGTGTCGTAGCCGACGGTACGGAAGGTCCTGGCGACGCCTTTCGCCAAAGGTCGCTGCAGCTGCTCCAGTTTCCGCCTGCACCACTGGAACTTCACCGCCTCCGCCCAGATGGGTGCCGCGTATCGCACAACCGAGTCCGCCACTGCTGCCAGCAGCCGGCGTTTAGCCATCCTCGGTCCGGCGTGGTTGGACATCACGCCGGTGGCCAGCTTCACCACACGGAGTGCCTTTGCGGTGGCCTTCTCGACGTGTGGCTTCCACGAGAGGTGGTCGTGAAGCATGACCCCGAGGTAGCGTATCGCCGGCTTCGAGCGGACCTCGACGCCGTTGATCACTACGGGCACCGCTGGATGGCCCCGACGCAGACTGGAGATGAGGACGATCTCCGTCTTTTCCGGGGCCAGCTGCAACCGATGTTGCTCCATCCAGGCGGAAATCGCTGCCACAGCTTCCTCCGCTACACCTGCCGCCTCCTCCGGTGTACACCCCTTGGCGAGTACTGCCAGGTCGTCCGCAAAGCCGATGACGGATGCACCTTCCGGCAGCTGCACTCCGAACACGCCGTCGTACAGGATATTCCACAGGGTGGGGCCCAGAATGGACCCCTGCGGAACACCTGCCGTTACTCGGCGTGTTACCGGACCGGAGCTGGTATCATACGTCAGCTCACGGTCGGAGAAGTACTCCTGCAGGATGCTGCGCAGTCCTGAGGGCACTCCTTTGGTCTGCAGCGCCAGTGCTATGGCCTGCCAGTCTGCGGAATTGAAGGCGTTACGGACGTCCAGAGCAACGACAAGCAGGCAGCGCTTGTCGCGTCTATTCGTTCGCCCGAAACTCATCGCAGATCTGGCGGCCTCCATCACCAGCCCAACCGCCTGAAGTGTCGACCGACCACGCCGAAAGCCGAACTGGTATTCGGAGAGGAGCGGCTCCGTCGGCATCTCGATGTGGTCGTTCAGGCGGTTCAGCAGTACTCGCTCGTACACCTTGCCGGGCGTGTCCAGCAACATCACCGGTCTCACCGATGACGGCTCGCCCGGGGGTTTTCCCGGTTTGGGAAGCAGCACCAGCTTCGCCTTCCTCCATTGCCGCGGGAAGCGGCCAGCATCCATCTGCTCCTGGAGGAGCCTCGCGAACGTCGTCGGATGCGCCCGGATGGCAGCCGAAAGGGCAGCGTTCGGCAGTCCATCCAGACCGGGCGCCTTCCGAGGGTTCAGGCCAGCTGCGATGTCGAGCAACTCCTGCTCCGTCACTGGCCTGATGTCGACGCCGTCCGATTCGATGGTAGGCCAGGCAACAGGGGGGTGGTTCGGGCACAGCGCGTCCACAATGCGCTGCAGAACGGCCGGATCGCGTTCTTGTGCGACGCGGCTCCCTCCGAGCCGTCGCAGGAGCTCCCCCTGCCACCTACCCGTCTCATCATCCTCCAGGTGTTGCAGAAACTCGTTGTAACGGTCCCGCTTGCTAGCCCGGATCTCAGCTGTCAGCAGCTGGCGGGCCTCCTGGTGCCGTGCAGAAGCTGTTCTGCGGGCTGCCGTGTCGCTAGTCGGTACCCTGCTGTACCGTTCCCAAGCCAGGCGGCAGTTCTCCCGTAGCCGGCCGATTTCTGGTGTCCACCAGTACGCCGGACGTCCTGTGTGGCCGACTGACGGGGAAACCTCCGCCATGATCTCGCTGCACGCCCGGCTCAGGGTTCGGGTCAGGCCCTCAGGGTCCGTGGCCTCCTCCACGAAGTTGGCTGCCCGCAACGCGATGTCGAACAGCTCCCGGCTAAACTCCTTTGCCCGCCAGCGTCTGCCCGCTGCTCTCACTGCTGGTGCTGCTTCTGCTCCCGTAGAGTTGCGGCTCGTTGCCGCCGGCCT
This sequence comes from Anopheles stephensi, assembly GCF_013141755.1. Classification (NCBI taxonomy): domain Eukaryota; kingdom Metazoa; phylum Arthropoda; class Insecta; order Diptera; family Culicidae; genus Anopheles; species Anopheles stephensi. Next base: position 30,044 of record NW_023405364.1, on the reverse strand, counting down.
TTCCCCCACCTCGAAGCGGATGTACCGGTGGTCGCTGAATGAGTAAGTTCCCAGCATCCTCCATTGCCTGTCGGGGTCCCCGACGAGGTCCTGCCTGCTGATGGAAGTACTGGCGAAGGCGACGTCCACAATGCTCGGGCGAGCGACGCCGTTCCCGAGGAAGGTGGCTTCCCTCCCCAGGTTCAGGACATCGAGCCCGAGACCCTCCGCCAGCTGTAGCAGTTCCTCGCCCTTCGCGTTGGTCCTGCTGCTGCCCCAGGCGCTATGCCAGGCGTTGAAGTCGCCGGCAAGCAACACTCGGGGGCGTCCTGAGGCGAGCACCTCAATGCGTTGCAGCATCTCAACAAACTGGGGAACCCCGATGCTTGGCGACGCGTAACACGCTATGATCGTGACGCCTGCCACGTCCGCCGCCACGATGCCGGGAAAACTCGAGCTCCAGATCCGCTGAACCGGGTGGGAGTATCCGCTCGCGACAATGGCCACCAGCCTGTCGCGGTCCACCACCCAGTTTGCGTTCCCGTCCGGAACCGAACTCAGCTCGCACACCACCATAACGTCCACCCGCTCCGTCCGCATTGTGTGGAGAGCCAGGTCCTGCGCACTCCGACTCCTGTTGGTGTTAACCTGCAGGACCTGGAGGTGGCTCCCCACAGACATGCTTAGCGGCGGGGGGAAAGGTTAGCTCCCCTGCAGCCGTGCGCTGCAATTCGATGTGGTCCTCCACACCGAATGCAGCTAACCGCACTGCTGCAGCTGGCCGCCCGATGGCCAGGAGCTCCGCATCTGATGCAGCAGTTGCTGCGATCGGGCCCGACGCAGTCCGCTGCCATGTGGCCCCTTTCCAGGCACCGGAAGCAACGGCGCTTTGCCGCCTCCAGCCTGGGGGCCTCCTCCAGCCGACACGAGGAGTAGTCTATAATAAGGCGATCTTTTTGGAGCAGGGCTTCCGCTTCCACTCGCGGTAGCCGCACGCGGGCCCGCTTTGTGGCATCTGCCCGCTCCCAGATGCGAAGCGAGGCCACCGCTGGCTCCTTGGCGAGTGCCGCCTTCAACGCCTCCCTGATCGTCTCCTCCTCCGTGAGGTTGTCGACGTTTTTCAGAACAACCTCCGCCATCTCCGTCAGGACCCTGGCGGATCCCAGCTCTCCCAGCGTGGACTGAATGCGGCTGCACAGCGCCGCCGAGTCCATGTCCCGTGCCAGCTCCATCCGAAGGTTCCCCTTCGGTGTCCGCTTGCCGATACGGATGCAGTGCTGGACATCCTCCAGGGCCGGGCTCGTCCGGATGGGTCGGTACATCTCGGCGAAGGAGACCCCCGGTGCTGGAACCACCAGAATGGCGTCTGGTCGTCGCCTTTTCGTCCGCCGGTTTGCCTGTGCGGGGCGTTGGCTCTTGGTTGCTGGTTGCGGCCGCTGCCGCTGCTGAGGTGCAGCTGAAGGCTGGGCCTTTTGCCGCTTCCCCACAACCTGCCAACCACCTACCAGGGCGTCACGGTAGGATTGCTGCTGCTGCCGCCTGGTTTCCGATGCCGGAAAGTCGTACGGCTGTTGCAGGGGCTGGGACCGCTGCCCGTGCCCGCTCCTCGCCCTCATCTGCTTCTCTTCCTCCTGGATCTCACGGCGCAGCTGCTCCTGCAGTTCCAGCATGCGATGCTGGGCAGGACCCTGCGACTGGCGTGCCTCGGCTCTCTCCCTCTGCTGAGAGCGCCTGAGTGTCCTTTTGCTGGGCTGCAACTTGGAAGAGGCTTGGTTTCCCAAGCGCACGCCAGTCGCTGAATTCTCCAGCTGCACAACGGTTCGCACCCCCGTGCGATATATATCGAGCTCCGCACGGAGCCTCGAATTCTCCTCCTGGCTCTTTCGGTAAAGAGCGGTAAGCTCCTCGAGCTTTTCCAACACCCGCTCGTACTGCCGCGCATGTCTGTCCGACACTTCTGCCGTCGGGAAGCTGGTCGGCTCCGATGCGGCTGGTGCCAGCATCTCAGGAGACATAGACCTCCTCGGCGACGGCGTCGGGGCGGGGGCGGTACGCTTCCGCGCTCCCTCGTCCGGCTCTTCCAACGGTGTTCTCGGGGCTGGCTTGGGTGCCCCCTGAGAGCTCCGTAGTGACGACATCGTCCCTGGCGACAATTCCAGGGGTGTCACCACTACGCGCGGAGAAAGTCTCCTTTTCTTTGTCTTGATGATTTCGGGGACCACCTCCACCGAATCATCGCTCTCTACTCCCGACATTATGCTGCTGCACGGTTCGTCGCTTTGTCCAGCGTTAAAGTCACTGGACACGTGCGCCTGGCCGGTATGCAGCCCGCATTTGATTATAGCACGCTTGTTTGTGCGGAGCTTTTGGTTTGTGTCTCCGGAGAAACTTCCGCTAGTGCCCCATAGAGGGCGCTGGTGGCACTAGGGGGAATTCTCCCAGGACAACAACCGGGATGACCGATGGTGTGCCCACTGTCCAGACGTCAAACCACGGCACGTCACCCTACGCACGCACTCACCGACACAGCCAAGCCCTTACGTGCTAAGTTCACGTGCCCTTAGCACGTGATATCTGCTTGCTGGTCAACGCACTTTTCCGCACTGTTTTTCACTGAATGTTTCTTCCCTCGTTAGGGGGTAATGTTTTATCACTGTTCCGCTCCTGTCCGTAACAAAATACGCTGCACAGCGGCTGCGGGCTCCCCTTCAACCGCACCGAAAGGGAGCGCTACGCTCGCACGCACTAACGGAACCACACACGCACCCTTCGTGGCCACACGCACCGGTGCACGACGCAATGTTTGTGTGCCAAAATCGACGTTTTCCCACTGTTTTTCACCAAAACTTCACGGTGTTTGCGCAAAATATGTGTTTGTACACTACTCTAAAAAATTTGCACCACCACTTTGTAAGTTTTTTAAACGAAAAACACTATATCATAAGGAGCTCACGGAAAGCGTCCGCTTGCTTCCTTTGACAGCTCGCCTCTGCAAGCTCCACTTCTTGTGGTGCCCTTCCGTCAATTCCTTTAAGTTTCAACTTTGCAACCATACTTCCCCCGGAACCCGATTTTGGTTTCCCGGAAGCTACTGAGAGCACCGAATGTAGTAGCGTCTCCCAATTGCTGATTGGCATCGTTTACGGTTAGAACTAGGGCGGTATCTAATCGCCTTCGATCCTCTAACTTTCGTTCTTGATTAATGAAAGCATCCATGGCAAACGCTTTCGCTTCAGTTGGTCCTACGACGGTCTACGAATTTCACCTCTCGCGCCGTAATACCAATGCCCCCAACTACTTCTGTTAATCATTACCTCTGGGTCTATACAAAACCAACCAAAAGACTCAGACCGAGGTCATGTTCCATTATTCCATGCAAGATTATTCTCGGCCAACGCCAACCCTGGGCGGGTGTGGACGCTTTTGTACTAGCCTGCTTGAAGCACTCTAATTTGTTCAAGGTAAATGGGAGCTGCCCGGGCACCACGCACCGGCTCGGGACGTGCCCGACCGATCACGAGGTTGACGCCCAGGCACACCATTGTGAGTCGCAGCCGCGAGCTCGCGCACGAACGTATCCGGCGTGTGCCGGGCGCCCGCGGCGGTTGCGTGTCTGGACGGGGAATCAACTTCGAACGTTTTAACCGCAACAACTTTAATATACGCTAGTGGAGCTGGAATTACCGCGGCTGCTGGCACCAGACTTGCCCTCCACTTGATCCTTATTGAAGGATTTATGCTCAATTCATTCCAATTATGGACCATCGTTAGAGAGGTCCATATTGTTATTTCTCGTCACTACCTCCCCGTGCCGGGATTGGGTAATTTACGCGCCTGCTGCCTTCCTTGGATGTGGTAGCCATTTCTCAGGCTCCCTCTCCGGAATCGAACCCTGATTCCCCGTTACCCGTCGCAACCATGGTAGTCCTCTACACTACCATCAATAGTTGATAGGGCAGACATTTGCAAGATCTGTCGTCGGTCAAGCGACCATACGATCGGCATCCTTATCCAGACTTCAACTCAAGCCGCCCGGAGGCGATTGGTTTTACTAATAAGTGCACCAGTTCCACCGCCCGCAAGCGGACAGCGGTCCCGGCATGTTGCATGTATTAGCTCTGGCTTTTCCACAGTTATCCAAGTAACTGATGGGTGGATGATCTTGTGAATTATGGCTGTTGTACTGAGCCTTATGCGGTTTCACATTCATTTATGTTTGTACTTAGACATGCATGGCTTAACCTTTGAGACAAGCGTATATTACTGGTAGGATCAACCAGAATTCGTCTTCGTCAATTGCTTGTTCGATATTTTTTGTCTACCAGGGCACCAGTCCCCGCAGACTCTCTTTCTACGTTCATCAGGTGACACAATCTTTGTTGTGACCACTCTCATTGACCTGCGGCAGTACACCGACTCCACAGCGCCAATAACCACACGAGCAAAGGTTGTTCAGGAGGATGTCAGATTATCGATGTACATCGTACACCAACATTTGACGTACCGAGGCATTACACCCCGCACGCCCCCAACAGGACCAATCAAGGCTCGCATACGACCTGCGACTTACTGCGGCTCCCTGAAGGTCCCCGTAGGACGACCATCACCAGTTAAGGTGTAGTTGACTTGTCAGGGCACGGTAGTCCCCACAAGTCCCCGATTATTCGTGGATATCGTCCTACGATTGTTTCTGACTCCTTTTGCTCCCCGCAGGTCCCCGTAGGACGACCATCACCAGTTAAGGTGTAGTTGACTTGTCAGGGCACGGTAGTCCCCACAAGTCCCCGATTATTCGTGGATATCGTCCTACGAGTTTTTGTGACCCTTGGGTTCCCGGCAGGTCCCCGTAGGACAACCATCACCAGTTAAGGTGTAGTTGACTTGTCAGGGCACGGTGGTCCCCACAAGTCCCCGATTATTCGGAGATATTGTCCTACGAGTTTTAGTGACCCTTTTGTTCCCCGCAGGTCCCCGTAGGACGACCATCACCAGTTAAGGTGTAGTTGACTTGTCAGGGCACGGTAGTCCCCACAAGTCCCCGATTATTCGTGGATATCGTCCTACGAGTTTTTGTGACCCTTGGGTTCCCGAACTTTGCTACGATGGTTCTGCCTCCAGAGGAGACTTATGAACACTTCGTATCATTTCTTACACCGAACCATGGGATCGCGAGATTGCTCCCGGATCCCTAATCACCTTACATTTTCGTTTCGTTTCCGTACACTACGATGAGCTAATTCAATTTGTTTGTTCGTCTGGCGAACGTTTTATTGCGGAATTACCGCGGTACTTCCAGCCGGGTATGGCTGCCGTACGACCTACAGGATAGATCATCGAACCACTTTTCGTGCATATTGTCCGTCGAGGGTATCACCTCGATACCCCCAACAGACCTTTGGACACTTCCTCACTACTCCTTGGAGCAGCAATCAGGGAACCATATAGTAGGAACAGCCGAATATGGAACTCTTTTCGTACTTTGGACACCTCTTATAACTTGTATGGCGACTTCGGGGACCTTCATTTCGTACTCAGTTGGTACCCCTATTCATCGAGGTAGTTACTTTGATACTCCCAACAGACCTTTGGACACCGTCTTACTACTCCGTACAGCAGTCATCAGAGAACCATATAGTAGGAACAGCCGAATATGGAACCCTTTTCGTACTTGGGACACCTCCTGCAACTTTATGGCGACTATGGGACCTTCATATCGTACTCAGTTGGTACCCCTTTTCATCGAGGGTATCGTTTTGATACCCCCAACAGACCTTTGGACACCGTCTTACTACTCCTTAGAGCAGTCATCAGAGAACCATATAGTAGGAACAGCCGAATATGGAACCCTTTTCGTACTTTGGACACCTCCAATAACTTGTATGGCGACTATGGGGACCTTCATATCGTACTCAGTTGGTACCCTTATTCATCGAGGGTATCGCTTTGATACCCCCAACAGACCTTTGGACACCGTCTTACTACTCCTTAGAGCAGTCATCAGAGAACCATATAGTAGGAACTGCCGAATATGGAACCCTTTTCGTTCTTTGGACACCTCCTATAACTTGTATGTATAACTTGGCTGTATAGTAGGAACAGCCGAATATGGAACCCTTCTCGTTCGTTGGACACCTCCTATAACTTGTATGACGACTATGGGACCTTCATATCGTACTCAGTTGGTACCCCTATTCATCGAGGGTATCGCTGTGATACCCCCAACAGACCTTTGGACACCGTCTTACTACTCCTTAGAGCAGTCATCAGAGAACCATATAGTAGGAACAGCCGAATATGGAACCCTTTTCGTACTTTGGACACCTCCTATAACTTGTATGGTGACTGTGGGGACCTTCATATCGTACTCAGTTGGTACCCCTATTCATCGAGGGTATCGCTTTGATACCCCCAACAGACCTTTGGACACCGTCTTACTACTCCTTAAAGCAGTCATCAGTGAACCATGTAGTAGGAACAGCCGAATATGGAACCCTTTTCGTTCTTTGGACACCTCCTATAACTTGTATGGCGATTATGGGACCTTCATTTCGTACTCAGTTGGTACCCCTATTCATCGAGGGTATCGCTGTGATACCCCCAACAGACCTTTGGACACCGTCTTACTACTCCTTGGAGCAGTCATCAGAGATCCGTATAGTAGGAACAGCCGAATATGGAACCCTTTTCGTACTTTGGACACCTCCTATAACTTGTATGGCGACTATGGGGACCTTCATATCGTACTCAGTTGGTACCCCTATTCATCGAGAGTATCGCTGTGATACCCCCAACAGACCTTTGGACACCGTCTTACTACTCCTTAAAGCAGTCATCAGAGAACCATATAGAAGGAATAGCCGAATATGGAACCCTTTTCGTTCTTTGGACACCTCCTATAACTTGTATGGTGACTGTGGGGACCTTCATATCGTACTCAGTTGGTACCCCTATTCATCGAGGGTATCGCTTTGATACCCCCAACAGACCTTTGGACACCGTCTTACTACTCCTTAAAGCAGTCATCAGTGAACCATGTAGTAGGAACAGCCGAATATGGAACCCTTTTCGTTCTTTGGACACCTCCTATAACTTGTATGACGACTATGGGACCTTCATTTCGTACTCAGTTGGTACCCCTATTCATCGAGGGTATCGCTGTAATACCCCCAACAGACCTTTGGACACCGTCTTACTACTCCTTAGAGCAGTCATCAGAGAACCATATAGTAGGAACAGCCGAATATGGAACCCTTTTCGTTCTTTGGACACCTCCTATAACTTGTATGGTGACTGTGGGGACCTTCATATCGTACTCAGTTGGTACCCCTATTCATCGAGGGTATCGCTGTGATACCCCCAACAGACCTTTGGACACCGTCTTACTACTCCTTAAAGCAGTCATCAGTGAACCATGTAGTAGGAACAGCCGAATATGGAACCCTTTTCGTTCTTTGGACACCTCCTATAACTTGTATGGCGATTATGGGACCTTCATTTCGTACTCAGTTGGTACCCCTATTCATCGAGGGTATCGCTGTGATACCCCCAACAGACCTTTGGACACCGTCTTACTACTCCTTAAAGCAGTCATCAGTGAACCATGTAGTAGGAACAGCCGAATATGGAACTTTTTTCTTACTTTGAACACCTCCTATAACTTGTATGACGACTATGGGACCTTCATATCGTACTCAGTTGGTACCCCTATTCATCAAGGGTATCGCTTTGATACCCCCAACAGACATTTGGACACCGTCTTACTACTCCTTAAAGCAGTCATCAGTGAACCATGTAGTAGGAACAGCCGAATATGGAACCCTTTTCGTTCTTTGGACACCTCCTATAACTTGTATGGTGACTGTGGGGACCTTCATATCGTACTCAGTTGGTACCCCTATTCATCGAGGGTATCGCTTTGATACCCCCAACAGACCTTTGGACACCGTCTTACTACTCCTTAAAGCAGTCATCAGTGAACCATGTAGTAGGAACAGCCGAATATGGAACCCTTTTCGTTCTTTGGACACCTCCTATAACTTGTATGACGACTATGGGACCTTCATTTCGTACTCAGTTGGTACCCCTATTCATCGAGGGTATCGCTGTGATACCCCCAACAGACCTTTGGACACCGTCTTACTACTCCTTAAAGCAGTCATCAGTGAACCCTGTAGTAGGAACAGCCGAATATGGAACCCTTTTCGTTCTTTGGACACCTCCTATAACTTGTATGGCGACTATGGGACCTTCATATCGTACTCAGTTGGTACCCCTATTCATCAAGGGTATCGCTTTGATACCCCCAACAGACATTTGGACACCGTCTTACTACTCCTTAGAGCAGTCATCAGAGAACCGCTTGCGCCTAGCCGGTATGCGGTCCGCATTCGCCTTTATGGCAAAAGCTCAGTGCGGAGCTTTTATGGTGTGTGTCTTTGATAGGACTTGAGCTAGTGCCCCATAGGTGGCGCTGGTGGCACTAAAGAGAAGAGCTCTCCCAGGACATCAACCGGAATGTCCGATGAGCTCTCCACTGTGCACTTGTCCGCCTACAAGCAAACAACACTCCTCGCACGCACAAACCGACACTGACACACACTGCCCTACTAAGTGCGTGTCGTTTTTCACTCTTTTTTGATGCTGTTTTTACCACTGAGTTTGTTTTCTCTTTTCGGAGGTGATTTGCACAGCACTTTTACACTCCTGAAAGGCTTTCTCAACCAAACTGCGGCTGCGGACTCCCTTTCATCCGCACCGAAAGGGAGCGCTTCGCACGCACACACTCACCTAACCACACACGCACTTTTTTGGTCACACGCGCCGAAGCGCGACGCAATGTTTGTGTGCCGTTTTATACTATATTTCCACGGAATTTCACCGAAACTTCACACAGGTGGCGTACAAACTGGATAACTAAAAACTTTGCACGCACGTTTCACTGTTTTCAATATAGTTTCCTTTCGAAAATCTGTTTTTACCAGAAGCACACGAAAGGCGTCCGCTCACTTCGGTCGACAGTTCGCCTCTCCCTCCTATAACTTGTATGACGACTATGGGACCTGGATATCGTACTCAGTTGGTACCCCTATTCATCGAGGGTATCGCTTTGATACCCCCAACAGACCTTTGGACACCGTCTTACTACTCCTTAGAGCAGTCATCAAAGAACCATGTGGTAGGAACAGCCGAATATGGAACCCTTTTCGTTCTTTGGACACCTCCTATAACTTGTATGGCGACCATGGGTATCTTCATTTCGTACTCAGTTGGTACCCCTATTCATCGAGGGTATTGTTTTGATACCCCCAACAGACCTTTGGACACCGTCTTACTACTCCTTAGAGCAGTCATCAGAGAACCATATAGTAGGAACAGCCGAATATGGAACCCTTTTCGTTCTTTGGACACCTCCTACAACTTGTATCGCGACTATGGGGACCTTCATATCGTACTCAGTTGGTACCCTTATTCATCGAGGGTATTGCTTTGATGCCCCCAACAGACCTTTGGACACCGTCTTACTACTCCTTAAAGCAATCATCAGAGAACCATATAATAGGAACAGCCGAACATGGAACCCTTTTTGTTCTTTGTACACCTCCTTTAACTTGTATGGCGACTATGGGGACCTTCATATCGTACTCAGTTGGTACCCCTATTCATCGAGGGTATCGCTGTGATACCCCCAACAGACCTTTGGACACCGTCTTACTACTCCTTAGAGCAGTCATCAGAGAACCATTTAGTAGGAACAGCCGAATATGGAACCCTTTTCGTACTTTGGACACCTCCTATAACTTGTATGGCGACTATGGGGACCTTCATATCGTACTCAGTTGGTACCCCTATTCATCGAGGGTATCGCTGTGATACCCCCAACAGACCTTTGGACACCGTCTTACTACTCCTTAAAGCAGTCATCAGAGAACCATTTAGTAGGAACAGCCGAATATGGAACCCTTTTCGTACTTTGGACACCTTCTACTACTTGTATGGCGACTATGGGGACCTTCATATCGTACTCAGTTGGTACCCCTATTCATCGAGGGTATTGCTTTGATGCCCCCAACAGACCTTTGGACACCATCTTACTACTCCTTAGAGCAGTCATCAGAGAACCATTTAGTAGAAACAGCCGAATATGGAACCCTTTTCGTACTTTGGACACCTCCTTTAACTTGTATGGCGACAATGGGGACCTTCATGTCGTACTCAGTTGGTACCCCTATTCATCGAGGGCATCGCTGTGATACCCCCAACAGACCTTTGGACACCGTCTTACTACTCCTTAGAGCAGTCATCAGAGAACCATATGGTGGGAACAGCCGAATATGGAACCCTTTTCGTTCTTTGGACACCTCCTATAACTTGTATGGCGACTATGGGGACCTTCATGTCGTACTCAGTTGGTACCCCTATTCATCGAGGGTATCGCTTTGATACCCCCAAGAGACCTTTGGACACCGTCTTACTACTCCTTAGAGCAGTCATCAGAGAACCATATGGTAGGAACAGCCGAATATGGAACCCTTTTCGTACTTTGGACACCTCCTATAACTTGTATGACGGCTATGGGGACCTTCATATCGTACTCAGTTGGTACCTCTATTCATCGAGGGTATCGCTTTGATACCCCCAACAGACACCGTCTTACTACTCCTTAGAGCAGTCATCAGAGAACCATATAGTAGGAACAGCCGAATATGGAACCCTTTTCGTTCTTTGGACACCTCCTATAACTTGTATGACGACTATGGGACCTTCATATCGTACTCAGTTGGTACCCCTATTCATCGAGGGTATGGCTGTGATACCCCCAACAGTCCTTTGGACACCGTCTTACTACTCCTTAGAGCAGTCATCAGAGAACCATATAGTAGAAACAGCCGAATATGGAACCCTTTTCGTTCTTTGGACATCTCCTATAACTTTTTTTTATTTTTTTATATATATATATTTTTTTTATTCCTCTACCGACGGCGATGCGACTGGCGCCAGCATCTCGGGAGATACCGATCTCCATGGTGACGGTGTGGTGGCGGGGGCGGTACTCGTCCGCGCTCCCGCATCCGACTCTCCTGGTGTCCCTGGCGTTCCCCTCGGGGCTGGCGTGGGTGCTCCCGTTGTGCTCATAGTGACGTTAGCGTTCCCGGCGACAGGAGCGTCACCACTACTCGTGGCGACATCTTCATTTTTTTCGGTTTGACGAATACGGTGGCCTCTGCATCCAACGACCCATCAGACCCGCTCTCCTCGTCTTGCATGGCTACCGCTGTCCGGTTCGTTGCTCTGCTCAACAGTTGCTAGACTTCTGCGCCTAGCCGGTATGCGGTCCGCATTCGCCTTTATGGCAAAAGCTCAGTGCGGAGCTTTTATGTCACTAAAGAGAAGAGCTCTCTCAGGACATCAACCGGAATGTCGATGAGTTCTCCACTGTGCACTTGTCAGTCTATAAGCAAACAGCACACCTCGCACGCACTAACCGACACTGACACACACTGCCCTACTAAGTGCGTGTGCCCTTAGCACGTGTTTATGCCACGTCGTTTTTCACTCTTTTTTGATGCTGTTTTTACCACTGAATGTTTGTTTTCTCTTTTCGGAGGTGATTTGCACAGCACTTTTACACTCCTGAAAGATTTTCTCAACCAAACTGCGGCTGCGGGCTCCCTTTCATCCGCACCGAAAAGGAGCGCTTCGCACGCACGCACTCACCTAACCACACACGCACTTTTTTGGTCACACGCGCCGAAGCGCGACGCAATGTTTGTGTGCCGTTTTAAACTATATTTGCACGGATTTTCACCGAAACTTCACACAGGTGGCGTACAAACTAGATAACTAAACACTTTGCACGCACGTTACACTGTTCTCAATATAGTTTCCTTTCGATAATCTGTTTTCACCAAAAGCACACGAAAGGCATCCGCTCGCTTCGGTTGACAGTTCGCCTCTCCCTCCTATAACTTGTATGAAGACTATGGGACCTAGATATCGTACTCAGTTGGTACCCCTATTCATCGAGGGTATCGCTGTAATACCCCCAACAGACCTTTCGACACCGTCTAACTACTCCTTAGAGCAGTCATCAGAGAACCAAACGTTTGGAACAGACGAATATGGAACCCTTTTCGTACTTTGAACACCTCTTATAACTAGTTTGGCGACTATGGGGACCTTCATTTCGTACTCAGTTGGTACCCCTATTCATCGAGGGTATCGCTTTGATACCCCTAACAGACCTTTGGACACCGTCTTACTACTCCTTAAAGCAGTCATCAGAGAACCATATAGTAGGAACAGCCGAATATGGAACCCTTTTCGTACTTTGGACACCTCCTTTAACTTATATGACGACTATGGGGACCTTCATTTCGTACTCAGTTGGTACCCCTATTCATCGAGGGTATCGCTTTGATACCCCCAACAGACCTTAGGACACCATCTTACTACTCCTTAGAGCAGTCATCAGAGAACCATGTGGTAGGAACAGCCGAACATGGAACCCTTTTCTTTCTTTGGACATCTCCTTTAACTTATATGACGACTATGGGACCTTCATGTCGTACTCAGTTGGTACCCCTATTCATCGAGGGTATCGCTTTGATACCCCCAACAGACCTGAGGACACCGTCTTACTTCTCCTTGGAGCAGTCATCAGAGAACCATATAGTAGGAACAGCCGAATATGGAATCCTTTTCGTTCTTTGGACACCTCCTATAACTTGTATAACGACTATGGGACCTTCATTTCGTACTCAGTTGGTACCCCTATTCATCGATGGTATCGCTGTGATACCCCCACCAGACCTTTGGACACCGTCTTACTACTCCTTCGAGCAGTCTTCAGAGAACCATGTAGTAGGAACAGCCGAACATGGAACCCTTTTCGTTCTTTGGACATCTCCTATAACTTGTATGGCGACTATGGGGACCTTCATATCGTACTCAGTTGGTACCCCTATTCATCGAGGGTATCGCTGTGATACCCCCAACAGACCTTTGGAACCGTCTTACTACTCCTTAGAGCAGTCATCAGAGAACCATATAGTAGGAACAGCCGAATATGGAACCCTTTTCGTTCTTTGGACACCTCCTATAACTTGTATGGCGACTATGGGGCCCTTCATGTCGTATTCAGTTGGTACCCCTATTCATCGAGGGTATCGCTTTGATACCCTCAACAGACCTTTGGACACCGTCTTACTACTCCTTAGAGCAGTCATCAGAGAACCATATAGTAGGAACAGCCGAATATGGAACCCTTTTCGTTCTTTGGACACCTCCTATAACTTGTATGGCGACTATGGGGACCTTCATTTCGTACTCAGTTGGTACCCCTATTCATCGGGGGTATCGCTTTGATACCCCCAACAGACCTTTGGACACCGTCTTACTACTCCTTAGAGCAGTCATCAGAGAACCATATGGTAGGAACAGCCGAATATGGAACCCTTTTCGTACTTTGGACACCTCCTATAACTTGTATGGCGACTTTGGGGACATTCATATGGTACTCAGTTGGTACCCCTATTCATCGAGGGTATCGCTTTGATACCCCCAACAGACCTTTGGACACCGTCTTACAACTCCTTAGAGCAGTCATCAGAGAACCATATAGTAGGAACAGCCGAATATGGAACCCTTTTCGTTCTTTGGACACCTCCTATAACTTGTATGGCGACTATGGGGACCTTCATTTCGTACTCAGTTGGTACCCCTATTCATCGAGGGTATCGCTTTGATACCCCCAAAAGACCTTTGGACACCGTCTTACTACTCCTTAAAGCAGTCATCAGAGAACCATATAGTAGGAACAGCCGAATATGGAACCCTTTTCGTACTTTGGACACCTCCTATAATTTGTATGGCGACCATGGGGACCTTCATATCGTACTCAGTTGGTACCCTTATTCATCGAGGGTATCGCTTTGATACCCCCAACAGACCTTTGGACACCGTCTTACTACTCCTTAGAGCAGTCATCAGAGAACCATATAGTAGGAACAGCCGAATATGGAACCCTTTTCGTACTTTGGACACCTCCTATAACTTGTATGGCGACTATGGGGACCTTCATATCGTACTCAGTTGGTACCCTTATTCATCGAGGGTATCGTTTTGATACCCCCAACAGACCTTTGGACACCGTCTTACTACTCCTTAGAGCAGTCATCAGAGAACCATTTAGGAGGAACAGCCGAATATCGAACCCTTTTCGTACTTTGGACACCTCCTATAACTTGTATGGCGACTATGGGGACCTTCATATCGTGCTCAGTTGGTACCCTTATTCATCGAGGGTATCGCTTTGATACCCCCAACAGACCTTTAGACACCGTTTTACTACTCCTTAGAGCAGTCATCAGAGAACCATATAGTAGGAACAGCCGAATATGGAACCCTTTTCGTACTTTGGACACCTCCTATAACTTGTATGACGACTATGGGACCTTCATATCGTACTCAGTTGGTACCCCAATTCATCGAGGGTATCGTTTTGATACCCCCAACAGACCTTTGGACACCGTCTTAATACTCCTTAGAGCAGTCATCAGATAACCATGTGGTAGGAACAGCCGAATATGGAACCCTTTTCGTTCTTTGGACACCTCCTATAACTTGTATGACGACTATGGGACCTTCATATTGTACTCAGTTGGTACCCCTATTCATCGAGGGTATCGCTGTGATACCCCCAACAGACCTTTGGACACCGTCTTACTACTCCTTAGAGCAGTCATCAGAGAACCATTTAGTAGGAACAGCCGAATATGGAACCCTTTTCGTTCTTTGGACACATCATATAACTTGTTTGGCGACTATGGGGACCTTCATATCGTACTCAGTTGGTACCCTTATTCATCGAGGGTATCGTTTGATACCCCCAACAGACCTTTGGACACCGTCTTACTACTCCTTAGAGCAGTCATCAGAGAACCATTTAGGAGGAACAGCCGAATATCGAACCCTTTTCGTACTTTGGACACCTCCTATAACTTGTATGGCGACTATGGGGACCTTCATTTCGTACTCAGTTGGTACCCCTATTCATCGAGGGTATCGCTTTGATACCCCCAAAAGACCTTTGGACACCGTCTTACTACTCCTTAAAGCAGTCATCAGAGAACCATATAGTAGGAACAGCCGAATATGGAACCCTTTTCGTACTTTGGACACCTCCTATAATTTGTATGGCGACCATGGGGACCTTCATATCGTACTCAGTTGGTACCCTTATTCATCGAGGGTATCGCTTTGATACCCCCAACAGACCTTTGGACACCGTCTTACTACTCCTTAGAGCAGTCATCAGAGAACCATTTAGTAGGAACAGCCGAATATGGAACCCTTTTCGTTCTTTGGACACATCATATAACTTGTTTGGCGACTATGGGGACCTTCATATCGTACTCAGTTGGTACCCTTATTCATCGAGGGTATCGTTTTGATACCCCAACAGACCTTTGGACACCGTCTTACTACTCCTTAGAGCAGTCATCAGAGAACCATTTAGGAGGAACAGCCGAATATCGAACCCTTTTCGTACTTTGGACACCTCCTATAACTTGTATGGCGACTATGGGGACCTTCATTTCGTACTCAGTTGGTACCCCTATTCATCGAGGGTATCGCTTGATACCCCCAAAAGACCTTTGGACACCGTCTTACTACTCCTTAAAGCAGTCATCAGAGAACCATATAGTAGGAACAGCCGAATATGGAACCCTTTTCGTACTTTGGACACCTCCTATAATTTGTATGGCGACCATGGGGACCTTCATATCGTACTCAGTTGGTACCCTTATTCATCGAGGGTATCGCTTTGATACCCCCAACAGACCTTTGGACACCGTCTTACTACTCCTTAGAGCAGTCATCAGAGAACCATATAGTAGGAACAGCCGAATATGGAACCCTTTTCGTACTTTGGACACCTCCTATAACTTGTATGGCGACTATGGGGACCTTCATATCGTACTCAGTTGGTACCCTTATTCATCGAGGGTATCGTTTTGATACCCCCAACAGACCTTTGGACACCGTCTTACTACTCCTTAGAGCAGTCATCAGAGAACCATTTAGGAGGAACAGCCGAATATCGAACCCTTTTCGTACTTTGGACACCTCCTATAACTTGTATGGCGACTATGGGGACCTTCATATCGTGCTCAGTTGGTACCCTTATTCATCGAGGGTATCGCTTTGATACCCCCAACAGACCTTTAGACACCGTTTTACTACTCCTTAGAGCAGTCATCAGAGAACCATATAGTAGGAACAGCCGAATATGGAACCCTTTTCGTACTTTGGACACCTCCTATAACTTGTATGACGACTATGGGACCTTCATATCGTACTCAGTTGGTACCCCAATTCATCGAGGGTATCGCTTTGATACCCCCAACAGACCTTTGGACACCGTCTTAATACTCCTTAGAGCAGTCATCAGATAACCATGTGGTAGGAACAGCCGAATATGGAACCCTTTTCGTTCTTTGGACACCTCCTATAACTTGTATGACGACTATGGGACCTTCATATTGTACTCAGTTGGTACCCCTATTCATCGAGGGTATCGCTGTGATACCCCCAACAGACCTTTGGACACCGTCTTACTACTCCTTAGAGCAGTCATCAGAGAACCATTTAGTAGGAACAGCCGAATATGGAACCCTTTTCGTTCTTTGGACACATCATATAACTTGTTTGGCAACTTCGTGGACCTTCATATCGTACTCAGTTGGTACCCCTATTCATCGAGGGTATCGCTTTGATACCCCCAACAGACCTTTAGACACCGTTTTACTACTCCATAAAGCAGTCATCAGAGAACCATTTAGTAGGAACAGCCGAATATGGAACCCTTTTCGTTCTTTGGTCACCGCCTTTAACTTGTGTGGTAACTATGGGGACCTTCATTTCGTACTCAGTTGGTACCCCTATTCATCGAGGGTATCGCTTTGATACCCCCAACAGACCTCAGGACACCGTTTTACTACTCCTAGGAAAAGTCATCAGAGAACCTTATAGTAGAAACAGCCGAATATGGAACCCTTTTCGTTCTTTGGACACCTCCTATAACTTGTATGGCGACTATGGGGACCTTCATTTCGTACTCAGCTGGTACCCCTATTCATCGAGGGTATCGCTTTGATACCCTCAACAGACCTTTGGACACCGTCTGACTACTCCTTAGAGCAGTCATCAGAGAACCATATGGTAGGAACAGCCGAATATGGAACCTTTTTCTTTCTTTGGATACCTCCTATAACTTGTATGACGACTATGGGACCTTCATTTAGTACTCAGTTGGTACCCTTATTCATCGAGGGTATCGCTTTGATACCCCCAACAGACCTTTGGACACCGTCTTACTACTCCTTAGAGCAGTCATCAGAGAACCATATAGTAGGAACAGCCGAATATGGAACCCTTTTCGTTCTTTGGACACCTCCTATAACTCGTATGACGACTATGGGACCTTCATATCGTACTCAGTTGGTACCCCTATTCATCGAGGGTATCGCTTTGATACCCCTAACAGACCTTTGGACACCGTCTTACTACTCCTTGGAGCAGTCATCAGAGAACCATATGGTAGGAAAAGCCGAATATGGAACCCTTTTCGTTCGATGGACATCTCCTATAACTTGTATGGCGACTATGGGGACCTTCATTTCGTACTCAGTTGGTAACCCTATTCATCGAGGGTATTGCTTTGATACCCCCAACAGACCTTTGGACACCGTCTTACTACTCCTTAGAGCAGTCATCAGAGAACCATATGGTAGGAACAGCCGAATATGGAACCCTTTTCGTTCTTTGGACAACTCCTGCAACTTGTATGGCGACTATGGGGACCTTCATTTCGTAGTCAGTTGGTACCCCTATTCATCGAGGGTATCGCTTTGATACCCCTAACAGACCTTTGGACACCGTCTGACTACTCCTTAGAGCAGTCATCAGAGAACCATATGGTAGGAACAGCCGAATATGGAACCTTTTTCTTTCTTTGGATACCTCCTATAACTTGTATGACGACTATGGGACCTTCATTTAGTACTCAGTTGGTATCCTTGTTCATCCAGGGTATCGCTTTGATACCCCCAACAGCCCTTTGGACACCGTCTTACTACTCCTTGGAGCAGTCATCAGAGAACCATATGGTAGGAAAAGCCGAATATGGAACCCTTTTCGTTCGATGGACATCTCCTATAACTTGTATGGCGACTATGGGGACCTTCATGTCGTACTCAGTTGGTAACCCTATTCATCGAGGGTATTGCTTTGATACCCCCAACAGACCTTTGGACACCGTCTTACTACTCCTTGGAGCAGTCATCAGAGAACCATATGGTAGGAAAAGCCGAATATGGAACCCTTTTCGTTCGATGGACATCTCCTATAACTTGTATGGCGACTATGGGGACCTTCATTTCGTACTCAGTTGGTAACCCTATTCATCGAGGGTATTGCTTTGATACCCCCAACAGACCTTTGGACACCGTCTTACTACTCCTTAGAGCAGTCATCAGAGAACCATATGGTAGGAACAGCCGAATATGGAACCCTTTTCGTTCTTTGGACAACTCCTGCAACTTGTATGGCGACTATGGGGACCTTCATTTCGTAGTCAGTTGGTACCCCTATTCATCGAGGGTATCGCTTTGATACCCCCAACAGACCTTTGGACACCGTCTTACTACTCCTTAGAGCAGTCATCAGAGAACCATATAGTAGGAACATCCGAATATGGAACCCTTTTCGTTCTTTGGACACCTCCTCTAACTTGTATGGCGACTATGGGGACATTCATTTCGTACTCAGTTGGTACCCCTATTCATGGAGGGTTTCGTTTTTATACCCCCAACAGACCTTTGGAGACCGTCTTACTACTCCTTAGAGCAGTCATCATAGAACCATATAGTAGGAACAGCCGAATATGGAACCCTTTTTGTACTTTGGACACCTCCTATAACTTGTATGACGACTATGGGACCATCATTTCGTACTCAGTTGGTACCCCTATTCATCGAGGGTATCGCTGTGATACCCCCAACAGACCTTTGGACACCGTCTTACTACTCTTTGGAGCAGTCATCAGAGAACCATTTAGGAGGAACAGCCGAATATGGAACCCTTTTCGTTCTTTGGACACCTCCTATAACTTGTGTGGTGATCATGGGGACCTTCATGTCGTACTCAGTTGGTACCCCTATTCATCGAGGGTATCGCTTTGATACCCCCAACAGACCTTTGGACACCGTCTTACTACTCCTTAGAGCAGTCATCATAGAACCATATAGTAGGAACAGCCGAATATAGAACCCATTTCGTTCTTTGGACACCTTCTCCAACTTGTATGGCGACTATGGGGACCTTCATATCGTACTCAGTTGGTACCCCTATTCATCGAGGGTATCGCTGTGATACCCCCAACAGACCTTTGGACACCGTCTTACTATTTCTTAGAGCAGTCATCAGAGAACCATATAGTAGGAACAGCCGAATATGGAACCCTTTTCGTTCTTTGGACACCTCCTATAACTTATATGGCAACTATGGGACCTTCATATCGTACTCAGTTGGTACCCCTATTCATCGAGGGTATCGCTGTGATACCCCCAACAGACCTTTGGACACCGTCTTACTACTCCTTGGAGCAGTCATCAGAGAACCATATAGTAGGAACAGCCGAATATGGAACCCTTCTCGTTCGTTGGACACCTCCTATAACTTGTATGGCGACTATGAGGACCTTCATTTCGTACTCAGTTGGTACCCCTATTCATCGAGGGTATCGCTTTGATACCCCCAACAGACCTTTGGACACCGTCTTACTACTCCTTAGAGCAGTCATCAGAGAACCATATAGTAGAAACAGCCGAATATGGAACCCTTTTCGTTCTTTGGACACCTCCTATAACTTGTATGGCGACTACGGGGACCATCTTTTCGTACTCAGTTGGTACCCCTATTCATCGAAGGTATCGCTGTGATACCCCCAACAGACCTTTGGACACCGTCTTACTACTCCTTGGAGCAGTCATCAGAGAACCATGTAGTAGGAACAGCCGAATATGGAACCCTTCTCGTTCGTTGGACACCTCCTATAACTTGTATGGCGACTATGAGGACCATCATTTCGTACTCAGTTGGTACCCCTATTCATCGAGGGTATCGCTTTGATTCCCTCAACAGACCTTTGGACACCGTCTTACTACTCCTTAAAGCAGTCATCAGTGAACCATGTAGTAGGAACAGCCGAATATGGAACCCTTTTGGTACTTTGGACACCTCCTATAACTTGTATGGCGACTATGAGGACCATCATTTCGTACTCAGTTGGTACCCCTATTCATCGAGGGTATCGCTTTGATACCCCCAACAGACCTTTGGACACCGTCTTACTACTCCTTAGAGCAGTCATCAGAGAACCATGTGGTAGGAACAGCCGAATATGGAACCCTTTTCGTTCTTTGGACACCTCCTATAACTTGTATGGTGACTATGGGGACCTTCATGTCGTACTCAGTTGGTACCCCTATTCATCGAGGGTATCGCTTTGATACCCCCAACAGACCTTTGGACACCGTCTTACTACTCCTTAGAGCAGTCATCAGAGAACCATATAGTAGGAACAGCCGAATATGGAACCCTTCTCGTTCGTTGGACACCTCCTATAACTTGTATGGCGACTATGAGGACCATCATTTCGTACTCAGTTGGTACCCCTATTCATCGAGGGTATCGCTTTGATACCCCCAACAGACCTTTGGACACCGTCTTACTACTCCTTAGAGCAGTCATCAGAGAACCATATAGTAGGAACAGCTGAATATGGAACCCTTTTCGTTCTTTGGACACCTCCTATAACTTGTATGGCGACTATGGGGACATGCATATCGTACTCAGTTGGTACCCCTATGCATCGAGGGTATCGCTTTGATACCCCCAACAGACCTTTGGACACCGTCTTACTACTCCTTAGAGCAGTCATCAGAGAACCATATAGTAGGAACAGCCGAATATGGAACCCTTCTCGTTCGTTGGACACCTCCTATAACTTGTATGGCGACTATGAGGACCATCATTTCGTACTCAGTTGGTACCCCTATTCATCGAGGGTATCGCTTTGATACCCCCAACAGACCTTTGGACACCGTCTTACTACTCCTTAGAGCAGTCATCAGAGAACCATATAGTAGAAACAGCCGAATATGGAACCCTTTTCGTTCTTTGGACACCTCCTATAACTTGTATGGCGACTACGGGGACCATCTTTTCGTACTCAGTTGGTACCCCTATTCATCGAAGGTATCGCTGTGATACCCCCAATAGACCTTCGGACACCGTCTTACTACTCCTTAGAGCAGTTATCAGAGACCCATATAGTAGAAACAGCCGAATATGGAACCCTTTTCGTTCTTTGGACACCTCCTATAACTTTTTTATATTTTTTATATATATATATATATATATTTTTATTTCTCTACCGACGGCGATGCGACTGGCGCCAGCATCTCGGGAGATACCGATCTCCGTGGTGACGGTGTGGGGGCGGGGGCGGTACTGGTTCGCGCTCCCGCATCCGGCTCTCCTGGTGTCCCTGGCGTTCCCCTCGGGGCTGGCGTGGGTGCTCCCGTTGCGCTGCATAGTGACGACAGCGTTCCCGTCGACAGGAGCGTCACCACTACTCGCGGCGACATCTTCATTTTTTTCGGTTTGACGGTTACGGTGGCCTCTGCATCCACCGATCCATCAGACCCGCTCTCCTCCTCTTGCATGGCTACCGCTGTCCGGTTCGTTGCTCTGCCCAGCAGTTGCTAGACTTTTGCGCCTAGCCGGTATGCGGTCCGCATTCGCCTTTATGGCAAAAGCTCAGTGCGGTGCTTTTATGGTGTGTGTCTTTGATAGGACTTGAGCTAGTGCCCCATAGGTGGCGCTGGTGGCACTAAAGAGAAGAGCTCTCCCAGGACATCAACCGGAATGTCCGATGAGCTCTCCACTGTGCACTTGTCAGCCTATAAGCAAACAACACTCCTCGCACGCACTAACCGACACTGACACACACTGCCCTACTAAGTGCGTGTGCCCTTAGCACGTGTTTATGCCACGTCGTTTTTCACTCTTTTTGATGCTGTTTTTACCACTGAATGTTTGTTTTCTCTTTTCGGAGGTGATTTGCACAGCACTTTTACACTTCTGAAAGGTTTTCTCAACCAAACTGCGGCTGCGGACTCCCTTTCATCCGCACCGAAAGGGAGCGCTTCACACGCACGCACTCACCTAACCACACACGCACTTTTTTGGTCACACGCGCCGAAGCGCTACGCAATGTTTGTGTGCCGTTTTATACTATATTTCCACGGAATTTCACCGAAACTTCACACAGGAGGCGTACAAACTGGATAACTAAAAACTTTGCACGCACGTTTCACTGTTTTCAATATAGTTTCCTTTCGAAAATCTGTTTTCACCAAAAGCACACGAAAGGCGTCCGCTCACTTCGGTTGACACTTCGCCTCTCCCTCCTATAACTTGTATGACGACTATGGGACCTGGATATCGTAATCAGTTGGTACCCCTATTCATCGAGGGTATCGCTGTGATACTCCCAACAGACCTTTGGACACCGTCTTACTACTCCTTAGAGCAGTCATCAGAGAACCATATAGTAGGAACAGCCGAATATGGAACCCTTTTCGTTCTTTGGACACCTCGTATAACTTGTATGGCGACTATGGGGACCTTCATTTCGTACTCAGTTGGTACCCCTATTCATCGAGGGTATCGCTGTGATACCCCCGAACAGACCTTTGGACACCGTCTTACTACTCTTTAGAGCAGTCACCACAGAACCATATAGTAGAAACAGCCGAATATGGAACCCTTTTCGTTCTTTGGACACCTCCTATAACTTGTATGGCGACTATGGGGACCTTCATTTCGTACTCAGTTGGTACCCTTATTCATCGAGGGTATCGCTGTGATACCCCCAACAGACCTTTGGACACCGTCTTACTACTCCTTAGAGCAGTCACCACAGAACCATATAGTAGGAACAGCCGAATATGGAACCCTTTTCGTTCTTTGGACACCTCCTATAACTTGTATGGCGACTATGGGGACCTTCATTTCGT
The DNA here is from genome assembly GCF_013141755.1 of Anopheles stephensi. Classification (NCBI taxonomy): domain Eukaryota; kingdom Metazoa; phylum Arthropoda; class Insecta; order Diptera; family Culicidae; genus Anopheles; species Anopheles stephensi. The sequence goes on along the minus strand of NW_023405364.1, from coordinate 6,918 downwards.
ACTCAGTTGGTACCCCTATTCATCGAGGGTATCGCTGTGATACCCCGAACAGACCTTTGGACACCGTCTTACTACTCCTTAAAGCAGTCATCAGAGAACCATTTAGTAGGAACAGCCGAATATGGAACCCTTTTCGTTCTTTGGACACCTCCTATAACTTGTATGGCGACTATGGGGACCTTCATTTCGTACTCAGTTGGTACCCTATTCATCGAGGGTATCGCTTTGATACCCCCAACAGACCTTTGGACACCGTCTTACTACTCCTTAGAGCAGTCACCACAGAACCATATAGTAGAAACAGCCGAATATGGAACCCTTTTCGTTCTTTGGACACCTCCTATAACTTGTATGGCGACTATGGGGACCTTCATTTCGTACTCAGTTGGTACCCTATTCATCGAGGGTATCGCTTTGATACCCCCAGCAGACCTTTGGACACCGTCTTACTACTCCTTTAAGCAGTCATCAGAGAACCATATAGTAGAAACAGCCGAATATGGAACCCTTTTCGTACTTTGGACACCTCCTATAACTTGTATGGCGACTATGGGGACCTTCATTTCGTACTCATTTGTTACCCCTTTTCATCGAGGGTATCGTTTTGATACCCCCAACAGACCTTTGGACACCGTCTTACTTCTCCTTAGAGCATTCACCACAGAACCATATAGTAGGAACAGCCGAATATGGAACCCTTTTCGTACTTTGGACACCTCCTATAACTTGTATGGCGACTATGGGGACCTTCATATCGTACTCAGTTGGTACCCCTATTCATCGAGGGTATCGCTTTGATACCCCAACAGACCTTTGGACACCGTCTTACTACTCCTTAGAGCAGTCATCAGAGAACCATGTGGTAGGAACAGCCGAATATGGAACCCTTTTCGTTCTTTGGACACCTCCTATAACTTGTATGACGACTATGGGGACCTTCATTTCGTACTCAGTTGGTACCCCTATTCATCGAGGGTATCGCTGTGATACCCCAACAGACCTTTGGACACCGTCTTACTACTCCTTAAAGCAGTCATCAGAGAACCATGTAGTAGGAACAGCCGAATATGGAACCCTTTTCGTACTTTGGACACCTCCTATAACTTGTATGGCGACTATGGGACCTTCATATCGTACTCAGTTGGTACCCCTATTCATCGAGGGTATCGCTGTGATACCCCTAACAGACCTTTGGACACCGTCTTACTACTCCTTCAAGCAGTTATCAGAGAACCATTTAGTAGGAACAGCCGAATATGGAACCCTTTTCGTTCTTTGGACACCTCCTATAACTTGTATGACGACTATGGGACCTTCATATCGTACTCAGTTGGTACCCCTATTCATCGAGGGTATCGCTGTGATACCCCGAACAGACCTTTGGACACCGTCTTACTACTCCTTAGAGCAGTCACACGAGAACCATATAGTAGAACAGCCGAATATGGAACCCTTTTCGTTCTTTGGACACCTCCTATAACTTGTATGGCGACTATGGGGACCTTCATTTCGTACTCAGTTGGTACCCCTATTCATCGAGGGTATCGCTGTGATACCCCAACAGACCTTTGGACACCGTCTTACTACTCCTTAGAGCAGTCATCAGAGAACCATATAGTAGGAACAGCCGAATATGGAACCCTTTTCGTTCTTTGGACACCTCCTATAACTTGTATGGCGACTATGGGGACCTTCATTTCGTACTCAGTTGGTACCCCTATTCATCGAGGGTATCGCTTTGATACCCCCAACAGACCTTTGGACACCGTCTTACTACTCCTTAGAGCAGTCATCAGAGAACCATATAGTAGAAACAGCCGAATATGGAACCCTTTTCGTACTTTGGACACCTCCTATAACTTGTATGGCGACTATGGGGACCTTCATTTCGTACTCAGTTGGTACCCCTATTCATCGAGGGTATCGCTTTGATACCCCCAACAGACCTTTGGACACCGTCTTACTACTCCTTAAAGCAGTCATCAGAGAACCATATAGTAGGAACAGCCGAATATGGAACCCTTTTCGTACTTTGGACACCTCCTATAACTTGTATGGCGACTATGGGGACCTTCATTTCGTACTCAGTTGGTACCCCTATTCATCGAGGGTATCGCTTTGATACCCCAACAGACCTTTGGACACCGTCTTACTACTCCTTAGAGCAGTCATCAGAGAACCATATAGTAGGAACAGCCGAATATGGAACCCTTTTCGTTCTTTGGACACCTCCTATAACTTGTATGGCGACTATGGGACCTTCATTTCGTACTCAGTTGGTACCCTTATTCATCGAGGGTATCGCTTTGATACCCCCAACAGACCTTTGGACACCGTCTTACTACTCCTTAGAGCAGTCATCAGAGAACCATATAGTAGGAACAGCCGAATATGGAACCCTTTTCGTTCTTTGGACACCTCCTATAACTTGTATGGCGACTATGGGGACCTTCATTTCGTACTCAGTTGGTACCCCTATTCATCGAGGGTATCGCTGTGATACCCCCAACAGACCTTTGGACACCGTCTTACTACTCCTTAGAGCAGTCATCAGAGAACCATATAGTAGGAACAGCCGAATATGGAACCCTTTTCGTTCTTTGGACACCTCCTATAACTTGTATGGCGACTATGGGGACCTTCATTTCGTACTCAGTTGGTACCCCTATTCATCGAGGGTATCGCTTTGATACCCCCAACAGACCTTTGGACACCGTCTTACTACTCCTTAGAGCAGTCATCAGAGAACCATATAGTAGGAACAGCCGAATATGGAACCCTTTTTCGTTCTTTGGACACCTCCTATAACTTGTATGGCGACTATGGGGACCTTCATTTCGTACTCAGTTGGTACCCCTATTCATCGAGGGTATCGCTTTGATACCCCCAACAGACCTTTGGACACCGTCTTACTACTCCTTAGAGCAGTCATCAGAGAACCATATAGTAGGAACAGCCGAATATGGAACCCTTTTCGTTCTTTGGACACCTCCTATAACTTGTATGGCGACTATGGGACCTTCATTCGTACTCAGTTGGTACCCCTATTCATCGAGGGTATCGCTTTGATACCCCCAACAGACCTTTGGACACCGTCTTACTACTCCTTAGAGCAGTCATCAGAGAACCATATAGTAGGAACAGCCGAATATGGAACCCTTTTCGTTCTTTGGACACCTCCTATAACTTGTATGGCGACTATGGGACCTTCATATCGTACTCAGTTGGTACCCTTATTCATCGAGGGTATCGCTTTGATACCCCCAACAGACCTTTGGACACCGTCTTACTACTCCTTAGAGCAGTCATCAGAGAACCATATAGTAGGAACAGCCGAATATGGAACCCTTTTCGTTCTTTGGACACCTCCTATAACTTGTATGGCGACTATGGGGACCTTCATATCGTACTCAGTTGGTACCCCTATTCATCGAGGGTATCGCTTTGATACCCCAACAGACCTTTGGACACCGTCTTACTACTCCTTAGAGCAGTCATCAGAGAACCATATAGTAGGAACAGCCGAATATGGAACCCTTTTCGTTCTTTGGACACCTCCTATAACTTGTATGGCGACTATGGGGACCTTCATTTCGTACTCAGTTGGTACCCTATTCATCGAGGGTATCGCTTTGATACCCCCAACAGACCTTTGGACACCGTCTTACTACTCCTTAGAGCAGTCATCAGAGAACCATATAGTAGGAACAGCCGAATATGGAACCCTTTTCGTACTTTGGACACCTCCTAAAACTTGTATGGCGACTATGGGGACCTTCATATCGTACTCAGTTGGTACCCTTATTCATCGAGGGTATCGCTTTGATACCCCCATCAGAACTTTGGACACCGTCTTACTACTCCTTAGAGCAGTCATCAGAGAACCATATAGTAGGAACAGCCGAATATGGAACCCTTTCGTACTTTGGACACCTCCTATAACTTGTATGGCGACTATGGGGACCTTCATATCGTACTCAGTTGGTACCCCTATTCATCGAGGGTATCGCTTTGATACCCCCAACAGACCTTTGGACACCGTCTTACTACTCCTTAGAGCAGTCATCAGAGAACCATATAGTAGGAACAGCCGAATATGGAACCCTTTTCGTTCTTTGGACACCTCCTATAACTTGTATGGCGACTATGGGGACCTTCATATCGTACTCAGTTGGTACCCTATTCATCGAGGGTATCGCTTTGATACCCCCAACAGACCTTTGGACACCGTCTTACTACTCCTTAGAGCAGTCATCAGAGAACCATATAGTAGGAACAGCCGAATATGGAACCCTTTTCGTTACTTTGGACACCTCCTATAACTTGTATGGCGACTATGGGACCTTCATTCGTACTCAGTTGGTACCCTTATTCATCGAGGGTATCGCTTTGATACCCCCAACAGACCTTTGGACACCGTCTTACTACTCCTTAGAGCAGTCATCAGAGAACCATATAGTAGGAACAGCCGAATATGGAACCCTTTCGTTCTTTGGACACCTCCTATAACTTGTATGGCGACTATGGGGACCTTCATATCGTACTCAGTTGGTACCCCTATTCATCGAGGGTATCGCTTTGATACCCCCAACAGACCTTTGGACACCGTCTTACTACTCCTTAGAGCAGTCATCAGAGAACCATATAGTAGGAACAGCCGAATATGGAACCCTTTTCGTTCTTTGGACACCTCCTATAACTTGTATGGCGACTATGGGACCTTCATTTCGTACTCAGTTGGTACCCCTATTCATCGAGGGTATCGCTTTGATACCCCCAACAGACCTTTGGACACCGTCTTACTACTCCTTAGAGCAGTCATCAGAGAACCATATAGTAGGAACAGCCGAATATGGAACCCTTTTCGTTCTTTGGACACCTCCTATAACTTGTATGGCGACTATGGGGACCTTCATTTCGTACTCAGTTGGTACCCTATTCATCGAGGGTATCGCTTTGATACCCCCAACAGACCTTTGGACACCGTCTTACTACTCCTTAGAGCAGTCATCAGAGAACCATATAGTAGGAACAGCCGAATATGGAACCCTTTTCGTTCTTTGGACACCTCCTATAACTTGTATGGCGACTATGGGGACCTTCATATCGTACTCAGTTGGTACCCCTATTCATCGAGGGTATCGCTTTTGATACCCCAACAGACCTTTGGACACCGTCTTACTACTCCTTAGAGCAGTCATCAGAGAACCATATAGTAGGAACAGCCGAATATGGAACCCTTTTCGTTCTTTGGACACCTCCTATAACTTGTATGGCGACTATGGGGACCTTCATTTCGTACTCAGTTGGTACCCTTATTCATCCGAGGGTATCGCTTTGATACCCCAACAGACCTTTGGACACCGTCTTACTACTCCTTAAGCAGTCATCAGAGAACCATATAGTAGGAAACAGCCGAATATGGAACCCTTTTCGTTCTTTGGACACTCCTATAACTTGTATGGCGACTATGGGACCTTCATATCGTACTCAGTTGGTACCCTTATTCATCGAGGGTATCGCTTGATACCCCTAATAGACCTTTGGACACCGTCTTACTACTCCTTAGAGCAGTCATCAGAGAACCATATAGTAAGGAAACTGCCGAATATGGAACCCTTTTCGTTCTTTGGACACCTCCTATAACTGTATGGCGACTATGGGACCTTCATTTCGTACTCAGTTGGTACCCCTATTCATCGAGGGTATCGCTTTGATACCCCCAACAGACCTTTGGACACCGTCTTACTACTCCTTAGAGCAGTCATCAGAAGAACCATATAGTAGGAACAGCCGAATATGGAACCCTTTTCGTTCTTTGGACACCTCCTATAACTTGTATGCGACTATGGGGACCTTCATATTCGTACTCAGTTGGTACCGCCTATTCATCGAGGGTATCGCTGTGATACCTCCAACAGACCTTTGGACACCGTCTTACTACTCCTTAAAGCAGTCATCAGAGAACCATATAGTAGGAACAGCCGAATATGGAACCCTTTTCGTTCTTTGGACACCTCCTATAACTTGTATGGCGACTATGGGGACCTTCATATCGTACTCAGTTGGTACCCTTATTCATCGAGGGTATCGCTTTGATACCCCCAACAGACCTTTGGACACCGTCTAACTACTCCTTAGAGCAGTCATCAGAGAACCATGTGGTAGGAACAGCCGAATATGGAACCCTTTTCGTTCTTTGGACACCTCCTATAACTTGTATGGCGACTATGGGGACCTTCATATCGTACTCAGTTGGTACCCTTATTCATCGAGGGTATCGCTGTGATACCCCCAACAGACCTTTGGACACCGTCTTACTACTCCTTAGAGCAGTCATCAGAGAACCATGTGGTAGGAACAGCCGAATATGGAACCCTTTTCGTTCTTTGGACACCTCCTATAACATGTATGGCGACTATGGGGACCTTCATATCGTACTCAGTTGGTACCCTTATTCATCGAGGGTATCGCTTTGATACCCCAACAGACCTTTGGACACCGTCTTACTACTCCTTAGAGGCTAGTCATCAGAGAAACCATATAGTAGGAACAGCCGAATATGGAACCCTTTTCGTTCTTTGGACACCTCCTATAACTTGTATGACGACTATGGGACCTCATATCGTACTCAGTTGGTACCCTATTCATCGAGGGTATCGCTTGTATACCCCCAACAGACCTTTTGGACACCGTATACTACTCCTTAGAGCAGTCATCAGCGACCCATGTAGTATGGAACAGACCGAATATGGAACCCTTTTCGTTCTTTTGAACACCTCCTATAACTTGTATGGAGACTATGGGACCTTCATATCGTACTCAGTGGTATAACCCTATTCATCGAAGGTATCGCTGTGATACCCCCACAGACCTTTGGACACCGTCTTACTACCCTTAGAGCAGTCATCAGAGACC